>NW_027142797.1:0-154198 GCF_026170545.1 Melanerpes formicivorus | reverse complement strand
TTCTATCCTGCCTTCCTTCCTTCCATCCTTTCTTCTTTCCTTCCTTCATTCCTTAGTTTCTCCTTCCTTCCTTCATTCCTTCCTTCCTCCCTTCATTCCTTCCTTCCTTCATTCCTACCTCCCCTCCTTCCTTCCTTCCTTCCTTCCTTCCTTCCTTCCTTCCTTCCTTCCTTCCTTCCTTCCTTCCTTATTTCGTTTCCCCTTCCTTCAAATACTCATTTTGACTGCCTCCAGAAGTTAGATCAGATGGCCAATGCAATTTGGTGCTAGGCCTTTCCCTTTAGGTTTTACCCCAACAATGTTTTCATTACTTTCGATCACTCTCGAAATCAAGCATTTTACAGCAGGTTGCAGCACCCTGTATCTCAGCAGAGGAATAAGGTAGGGAAGAATTCTAAGGATCATTTTTGACTGCCTCCAGAAGTTAGATCAGATGGCCAATGCAATTTGGTGCTAGGTCTTTCCCTTTAGGTTTTACCCCAACAATGTTTTCATTAGTTTCGATCACTCTCGAAATCAAGCATTTAACAGCAGGTTGCTGCAGCCTGTATCTCAGCACAGGAATAAGGTAGGGAAGAATTCAAATACTCATTTTGACTGCCTCCAGAAGTTAGATCAGATGGCCAATGAAATTTGGGTGCTAGGCGTTTGCCTTTAGGTTTTACCCCAACAATGTTTTCATTAGTTTCGATCACTCTCGAAATCAAGCATTTTACAGCAGCTTGGAGCAGCCTGTATCTCAGCACAGGAATAAGGTAGGGAAGAATTCAAATACTCATTTTGACTGCCTCCAGAAGTTAGATCAGATGCCCAATGCAATTTGGTGCTAGGCCTTTTCCCTTTAGGTTTTACCCCAACAATGTTTTCATTTGTTTCGATCACTCTCGAAATCAAGCATTTTAGAGCAGGGTGAAGCAGGCTGTATCTCAGCAGAGGAATAAGGTAGGGAAGAATTGAAATACTCATTTTGACTGCCTCCAGAAGTTAGATCAGATGGCCAATGCAATTTGGTGCTAGGCCTTTCCCTTTAGGTTTTACCCCAACAATGTTTTCATTAGTTTCGCTCACTCTCGAAATCAAGCATTTTACAGCAGGTTGGAGCAGCCTGTATCTCAGCACAGGAATAAGGTAGGGAAGAATTCTAAGGATCATTTTGACTGCCTCCAGAAGTTAGATCAGATGGCAAATGGTAGTTGGTGCTAGGCCTTTCCCTTTAGGTTTTACCCCAACAATGTTTTCATTACTTTCGCTCACTCTCGAAATCAAGCATTTTACAGCAGGATGGAGCACCCTGTATCTCAGCACAGGAATAAGGTAGGGAAGAATTCAAATACTCATTTTGACTGCCTCCAGAAGTTAGATCAGATGGCAAATGGTATTTGGTGCTAGGCCTTTCCCTTTAGGTTTTCCCCCGCAATGTTTTCATTAGTTTTGCTCACTCTCGAAATCAAGCATTTTACAGCAGGTTGGAGCAGCCTGTATCTCAGCACAGGAATAAGGTAGGGAAGAATTCTAAGGATCATTTTGACTGCCTCCAGAAGTTAGATCAGATGGCCAATGCAATTTGGTGCTAGGCCTTTCCCTTTAGGTTTTACCCCAACAATGTTTTCATTAGTTTCGCTCACTCTCGAAATCAAGCATTTTACAGCAGGTTGGAGCAGCCTGTATCTCAGCACAGGAATAAGGTAGGGAAGAATTCAAATACTCATTTTGACTGCCTCCAGAAGTTAGATCAGATGGCAAAGGGTATTTGGTGCTAGGCCTTTCCCTTTAGGTTTTACCCCAACAATGTTTTCATTAGTTTCGATCACTCTCGAAATCAAGCATTTTACAGCAGCTTGGAGCACCCTGTATCTCAGCACAGGAATAAGGTAGGGAAGAATTCAAATACTCATTTTGACTGCCTCCAGAAGTTAGATCAGATGGCCAATGCAATTTGGTGCTAGCCCTTTCCCTTTAGGTTTTACCCCAACAATGTTTCAATTAGTTTCGCTCACTCTCGAAATCAAGCATTTTACAGCAGGTTGGAGCAGCCTGTATCTCAGCACAGGAATAAGGTAGGGAAGAATTCTAAGGATCATTTTGACTGCCTCCAGAAGTTAGATCAGATGGCCAATGCAATTTGGTGCTAGGTCTTTCCCTTTAGGTTTTACCCCAACTATGTTTTCATTAGTTTCGATCACTCTCGAAATCAAGCATTTTACAGCAGGTTGGAACACCTTGTATCTCAACAGAGGAATAAGGTAGGGAAGAATTCAAATACTCATTTTTACTGCCTCCAGAAGTTAGATCAGATGGCCAATGAAATTTGCTGCTAGGCCTTTCCCTTTAGGTTTTACCCCAACAATGTTTTCATTAGTTTCGCTCACTCTCGAAATCAAGCATTTTACAGCAGGTTGGAGCAGCCTGTATCTCAGCACAGGAATAAGGTAGGGAAGAATTCTAAGGATCATTTTGACTGCCTCCAGAAGTTATATCAGATGGCAAATTGGATTTGGTGCTAGGTCTTTCCCTTTAGGTTTTACCCCAAAAATGTTTTCATTAGTTTCGATCACTCTCGAAATCAAGCATTTTACAACAGGTTGGAGCAGCCTGTATCTCAGCACAGGAAAAAGGTAGGGATGAATTCTAAGGATCATTTTGACTGCCTCCAGAAGTTAGATCAGATGGCAAATGGTATTTGGTGCTAGGCCTTTCCCTTTAGGTTTTACCCCAACAATGTTTTCATTAGTTTCGCTCACTCTCGAAATGAAGCATTTTACAGCAGGATGGAGCAGCCTGTATCTCAGCACAGGAATAAGGTAGGGAAGAATTCAAATACTCATTTTGACTGCCTCCAGAAGTTAGATCAGATGGCAAATGGTGTTTGGTGCTAGGCCTTTCCCTTTAGGTTTTTACCCCAACAATGTTTTCATTAGTTTCGATCACTCTCGAAATCAAGCATTTTACAGCAGGTTGGAGCAGCCTGTATCTCAGCACAGGAATTAGGTAGGGAAGAATTCAAATACTCATTTTGACTGCCTCCAGAAGTTAGATCAGATGGCCAATGGAATTTGGTGCTAGGCCTTTCCCCTTTAGGTTTTACCCCAACAATGTTTTCATTAGTTTCGCTCACTCTCGAAATCAAGCATTTTATAGCAGATTGGAGCAGCCTGTATCTCAGCACAGGAATAAGGTAGGGAAGAATTCTAAGGATCATTTTGACTGCCTCCAGAAGTTAGATCAGATGGCCAATGCAATTTCGTGCTAGGCCTTTCCCTTTAGGTTTTACCCCAACAATGTTTTCATTAGTTTCAATCACTCTCGAAATCAAGCATTTTAAAGCAGCTTGGAGCAGCCTGTATCTCAGCACAGGAATAAGGTAGGGAGGAATTCAAATACTCATTTTGACTGCCTCCAGAAGTTAGATCAGATGGCCAATGCAATTTGGTGCTAGGCCTTTCCCTTTAGGTTTTACCCCAACAATGTTTTCATTAGTTTCGCTCACTCTCGAAATCAAGCATTTTACAGCAGGTTGGAGCAGCCTGTATCTCAGCACAGGAAGAAGGTAGGGAAGAATTCAAATACTCATTTTGACTGCCTCCAGAAGTTAGATCAGATGGCCAATGCAATTTGGTGCTAGGCCTTTCCCTTTAGGTTTTACCCCAACAATGTTTTCATTAGTTTCGCTCACTCTCGAAATCAAGCATTTTACAGCAGGTTGGAGCAGCCTGTATCTCAGCACAGGAATAAGGTAGGGAAGAATTCTAAGGATCATTTTGACTGCCTCCAGAAGTTAGATCAGATGGCCAATGCAATTTGGTGCTAGGCCTTTCCCTTTAGGTTTTACCCCAACAATGTTTTCATTAGTTTCGCTCACTCTCGAAATCAAGCATTTTACAGCAGGTTGGAGCAGCCTGTATCTCAGCACAGGAATAAGGTAGGGAAGAATTCTAAGGATCATTTTGACTGCCTCCAGAAGTTAGATCAGATGGCCAATGCAATTTGGTGCTAGGCCTTTCCCTTTAGGTTTTACCCCAACAATATTTTCATTAGTTTCGATCACTCTCGAAATCAAGCATTTTAGAGCAGGGTGAAGCAGCCTGTATCTCAGCACAGGAATAAGGTAGGGAAGAATTCAAATACTCATTTTGACTGCCTCCAGAAGTTAGATCAGTATGGCCAATGCAATTTGGTGCTAGGCCTTTCCCTTTAGGTTTTACCCCAACAATGTTTTCATTAGTTTCGCTCACACTCGAAATCAAGCATTTTACAGCAGGTTGGAGCAGCCTGTATCTCAGCACAGGAATAAGGTAGGGAAGAATTCAAATACTCATTTTGACTGCCTCCAGAAGTTAGATCAGATGGCAAATGGTATTTGGTGCTAGGCCTTTCCCTTTAGGTTTTACCCCAACAATGTTTTCATTAGTTTCGCTCACTCTCGAAATCAAGCATTTTACAGCAGCTTGGAGCAGCCTGTATCTCAGCACAGGAATAAGGTAGGGAAGAATTCAAATACTCATTTTGACTGCCTCCAGAAGTTAGATCAGATGGCCAATGCAATTTGGTGCTAGGCCTTTCCCTTTAGGTTTTACCCCAACAATGTTTTCATTAGTTTCGCTCACTCTCGAAATCAAGCATTTTACAGCAGGTTGGAGCAGCCTGTATCTCAGCACAGGAATAAGGTAGGGAAGAATTCAAATACTCATTTTGACTGCCTCCAGAAGTCAGATCAGATGGCCCATGCAATTTGGTGCTAGGCCTTTCCCTTTAGGTTTTACCCCAACAATGTTTTCATTAGTTTCGATCACTCTCGAAATCAAGCATTTTACAGCAGCTTGGAGCAGCCTGTATCTCAGCACAGGAATAAGGTAGGGAAGAATTCAAATACTCATTTTGACTGCCTCCAGAAGTTAGATCAGATGGCCAATGGAATTTGGTGCTAGTCCTTTCCCTTTAGGTTTTACCCCAGCAATGTTTTCATTAGTTTCGCTCACTCTCGAAATCAAGCATTTTATAGCAGGTTGGAGCACCCTGTATCTCAGCACAGGAATAAGGTAGGGAAGAATTCTAAGGATCATTTTGACTGCCTCCAGAAGTTAGATCAGATGGCCAATGCAATTTGGTGCTAGGCCTTTCCCTTTAGGTTTTACCCCAACAATGTTTTCATTAGTTTCAATCACTCTCGAAATCAAGCATTTTACAGCAGGTTGGAGCAGCCTGTATCTCAGCACAGGAATAAGGTAGGGAAGAATTCAAATACTCATTTTGACTGCCTCCAGAAGTTAGATCAGATGGCCAATGCAATTTGGTGCTAGGCCTTTCCCTTTAGGTTTTACCCCAACAATGTTTTCATTAGTTTCGCTCACTCTCGAAATCAAGCATTTTACAGCAGGTTGGAGCACCCTGTATCTCAGCACAGGAATAAGGTATGGAAGAATTCTAAGGATCATTTTGACTGCCTCCAGAAGTTAGATCAGATGGCAACTGGTATTTGGTGCTAGGCCTTTCCCTTTAGGTTTTACCCCAACAATGTTTTCATTAGTTTCGCTCACTCTCGAAATCAAGCATTTTACAGCAGGTTGGAGCAGCCTGTATCTCAGCACAGGAATAAGGTAGGGAAGAATTCAAATACTCATTTTGACAGCCTCCAGAAGTTAGATCAGATGGCCAGTGCAATTTGGTGCTAGGCCTTTCCCTTTAGGTTTTACCCCAACAATGTTTTCATTAGTTTCAATCACTCTCGAAATCAAGCATTTTACAGCAGGTTGGAGCAGCCTGTATCTCAGCACAGGAATAAGGTAGGGAAGAATTCTAAGGATCATTTTGACTGCCTCCAGAAGTTAGATCAGATGGCAAATGGTATTTGGTGCTAGGCCTTTCCCTTTAGGTTTTACCCCAACAATGTTTTCATTAGTTTCGCTCACTCTCGAAATCAAGCATTTTACAGCAGGTTGCAGAAGCCTGTATCTCAGCACAGGAATAAGGTAGGGAAGAATTCAAATACTCATTTTGACTGCCTCCAGAAGTTAGATCAGATGGCAAATTGGATTTGGTGCTAGGCCTTTCCCTTTAGGTTTTACCCCAACAATGTTTTCATTAGTTTCGATCACTCTCGAAATCAAGCATTTTACAGCAGCTTGGAGCAGCCTGTATCTCAGCACAGGAATAAGGTAGGGAAGAATTCTAAGGATCATTTTGACTGCCTCCAGAAGTTAGATCAGATGGCCAATGCAATTTGGTGCTAGGCCTTTCCCTTTAGGTTTTACCCCAACAATGTTTTCATTAGTTTCGCTCACTCTCGAAATCAAGCATTTTATAGCAGGTTGGAGCACCCTGTATCTCAGCACAGGAATAAGGTAGGGAAGAATTCTAAGGATCATTTTGACTGCCTCCAGAAGTTAGATCAGATGGCCAATGCAATTTGGTGCTAGGCCTTTCCCTTTAGGTTTTACCCCAACAATGTTTTCATTAGTTTCAATCACTCTCGAAATCAAGCATTTTACAGCAGGGTGAAGCAGCCTGTATCTCAGCACAGGAATAAGGTAGGGAAGAATTCAAATACTCATTTTGACTGCCTCCAGAAGTCAGATCAGATGGCCCATGCAATTTGGTGCTAGGCCTTTCCCTTTAGGTTTTACCCCAACAATGTTTTCATTAGTTTCGATCACTCTCGAAATCAAGCATTTTACAGCAGCTTGGAGCAGCCTGTATCTCAGCACAGGAATAAGGTAGGGAAGAATTCAAATACTCATTTTGACTGCCTCCAGAAGTTAGATCAGATGGCCAATGGAATTTGGTGCTAGTCCTTTCCCTTTAGGTTTTACCCCAGCAATGTTTTCATTAGTTTCGCTCACTCTCGAAATCAAGCATTTTATAGCAGGTTGGAGCACCCTGTATCTCAGCACAGGAATAAGGTAGGGAAGAATTCTAAGGATCATTTTGACTGCCTCCAGAAGTTAGATCAGATGGCCAATGCAATTTGGTGCTAGGCCTTTCCCTTTAGGTTTTACCCCAACAATGTTTTCATTAGTTTCAATCACTCTCGAAATCAAGCATTTTACAGCAGGTTGGAGCAGCCTGTATCTCAGCACAGGAATAAGGTAGGGAAGAATTCAAATACTCATTTTGACTGCCTCCAGAAGTTAGATCAGATGGCCAATGCAATTTGGTGCTAGGCCTTTCCCTTTAGGTTTTACCCCAACAATGTTTTCATTAGTTTCGCTCACTCTCGAAATCAAGCATTTTACAGCAGGTTGGAGCACCCTGTATCTCAGCACAGGAATAAGGTATGGAAGAATTCTAAGGATCATTTTGACTGCCTCCAGAAGTTAGATCAGATGGCAACTGGTATTTGGTGCTAGGCCTTTCCCTTTAGGTTTTACCCCAACAATGTTTTCATTAGTTTCGCTCACTCTCGAAATCAAGCATTTTACAGCAGGTTGGAGCAGCCTGTATCTCAGCACAGGAATAAGGTAGGGAAGAATTCAAATACTCATTTTGACAGCCTCCAGAAGTTAGATCAGATGGCCAGTGCAATTTGGTGCTAGGCCTTTCCCTTTAGGTTTTACCCCAACAATGTTTTCATTAGTTTCAATCACTCTCGAAATCAAGCATTTTACAGCAGGTTGGAGCAGCCTGTATCTCAGCACAGGAATAAGGTAGGGAAGAATTCTAAGGATCATTTTGACTGCCTCCAGAAGTTAGATCAGATGGCAAATGGTATTTGGTGCTAGGCCTTTCCCTTTAGGTTTTACCCCAACAATGTTTTCATTAGTTTCGCTCACTCTCGAAATCAAGCATTTTACAGCAGGTTGCAGAAGCCTGTATCTCAGCACAGGAATAAGGTAGGGAAGAATTCAAATACTCATTTTGACTGCCTCCAGAAGTTAGATCAGATGGCAAATTGGATTTGGTGCTAGGCCTTTCCCTTTAGGTTTTACCCCAACAATGTTTTCATTAGTTTCGATCACTCTCGAAATCAAGCATTTTACAGCAGCTTGGAGCAGCCTGTATCTCAGCACAGGAATAAGGTAGGGAAGAATTCTAAGGATCATTTTGACTGCCTCCAGAAGTTAGATCAGATGGCCAATGCAATTTGGTGCTAGGCCTTTCCCTTTAGGTTTTACCCCAACAATGTTTTCATTAGTTTCGCTCACTCTCGAAATCAAGCATTTTATAGCAGGTTGGAGCACCCTGTATCTCAGCACAGGAATAAGGTAGGGAAGAATTCTAAGGATCATTTTGACTGCCTCCAGAAGTTAGATCAGATGGCCAATGCAATTTGGTGCTAGGCCTTTCCCTTTAGGTTTTACCCCAACAATGTTTTCATTAGTTTCGCTCACACTCGAAATCAAGCATTTTACAGCAGGTTGGAGCAGCCTGTATCTCAGCACAGGAATAAGGTAGGGAAGAATTCAAATACTCATTTTGACTGCCTCCAGAAGTTAGATCAGATGGCAAATGGTATTTGGTGCTAGGCCTTTCCCTTTAGGTTTTACCCCAACAATGTTTTCATTAGTTTCGCTCACTCTCGAAATCAAGCATTTTACAGCAGCTTGGAGCAGCCTGTATCTCAGCACAGGAATAAGGTAGGGAAGAATTCAAATACTCATTTTGACTGCCTCCAGAAGTTAGATCAGATGGCCAATGCAATTTGGTGCTAGGCCTTTCCCTTTAGGTTTTACCCCAACAATGTTTTCATTAGTTTCAATCACTCTCGAAATCAAGCATTTTACAGCAGGGTGAAGCAGCCTGTATCTCAGCACAGGAATAAGGTAGGGAAGAATTCAAATACTCATTTTGACTGCCTCCAGAAGTCAGATCAGATGGCCCATGCAATTTGGTGCTAGGCCTTTCCCTTTAGGTTTTACCCCAACAATGTTTTCATTAGTTTCGATCACTCTCGAAATCAAGCATTTTACAGCAGCTTGGAGCAGCCTGTATCTCAGCACAGGAATAAGGTAGGGAAGAATTCAAATACTCATTTTGACTGCCTCCAGAAGTTAGATCAGATGGCCAATGGAATTTGGTGCTAGTCCTTTCCCTTTAGGTTTTACCCCAGCAATGTTTTCATTAGTTTCGCTCACTCTCGAAATCAAGCATTTTATAGCAGGTTGGAGCACCCTGTATCTCAGCACAGGAATAAGGTAGGGAAGAATTCTAAGGATCATTTTGACTGCCTCCAGAAGTTAGATCAGATGGCCAATGCAATTTGGTGCTAGGCCTTTCCCTTTATGTTTTACCCCCAACAATGTTTTCATTAGTTTCAATCACTCTCGAAATCAAGCATTTTACAGCAGGTTGGAGCAGCCTGTATCTCAGCACAGGAATAAGGTAGGGAAGAATTCAAATACTCATTTTGACTGCCTCCAGAAGTTAGATCAGATGGCCAATGCAATTTGCTGCTAGGCCTTTCCCTTTAGGTTTTACCCCAACAATGTTTTCATTAGTTTCGCTCACTCTCGAAATCAAGCATTTTACAGCAGGTTGGAGCACCCTGTATCTCAGCACAGGAATAAGGTATGGAAGAATTCTAAGGATCATTTTGACTGCCTCCAGAAGTTAGATCAGATGGCAACTGGTATTTGGTGCTAGGCCTTTCCCTTTAGGTTTTACCCCAACAATGTTTTCATTAGTTTCGCTCACTCTCGAAATCAAGCATTTTACAGCAGGTTGGAGCAGCCTGTATCTCAGCACAGGAATAAGGTAGGGAAGAATTCAAATACTCATTTTGACAGCCTCCAGAAGTTAGATCAGATGGCCAGTGCAATTTGGTGCTAGGCCTTTCCCTTTAGGTTTTACCCCAACAATGTTTTCATTAGTTTCAATCACTCTCGAAATCAAGCATTTTACAGCAGGTTGGAGCAGCCTGTATCTCAGCACAGGAATAAGGTAGGGAAGAATTCTAAGGATCATTTTGACTGCCTCCAGAAGTTAGATCAGATGGCAAATGGTATTTGGTGCTAGGCCTTTCCCTTTAGGTTTTACCCCAACAATGTTTTCATTAGTTTCGCTCACTCTCGAAATCAAGCATTTTACAGCAGGTTGGAGAAGCCTGTATCTCAGCACAGGAATAAGGTAGGGAAGAATTCAAATACTCATTTTGACTGCCTCCAGAAGTTAGATCAGATGGCAAATTGGATTTGGTGCTAGGCCTTTCCCTTTAGGTTTTACCCCAACAATGTTTTCATTAGTTTCGATCACTCTCGAAATCAAGCATTTTACAGCAGCTTGGAGCAGCCTGTATCTCAGCACAGGAATAAGGTAGGGAAGAATTCTAAGGATCATTTTGACTGCCTCCAGAAGTTAGATCAGATGGCCAATGCAATTTGGTGCTAGGCCTTTCCCTTTAGGTTTTACCCCAACAATGTTTTCATTAGTTTCGCTCACTCTCGAAATCAAGCATTTTATAGCAGGTTGGAGCACCCTGTATCTCAGCACAGGAATAAGGTAGGGAAGAATTCTAAGGATCATTTTGACTGCCTCCAGAAGTTAGATCAGATGGCCAATGCAATTTGGTGCTAGGCCTTTCCCTTTAGGTTTTACCCCAACAATGTTTTCATTAGTTTCAATCACTCTCGAAATCAAGCATTTTACAGCAGCTTGGAGCAGTCTGTATCTCAGCACAGGAATAAGGTAGGGAAGAATTCAAATACTCATTTTGACTGCCTCCAGAAGTTAGATCAGATGGCAAATGGTATTTGGTGCTAGGCCTTTCCCTTTAGGTTTTACCCCAACAATGTTTTCATTAGTTTCGCTCACTCTCGAAATCAAGCATTTTACAGCAGCTTGGAGCAGCCTGTATCTCAGCAGAGGAATAAGGTAGGGAAGAATTCAAATACTCATTTTGACTGCCTCCAGAAGTTAGATCAGATGGCCAATGCAATTTGGTGCTAGGCCTTTCCCTTTAGGTTTTACCCCAACAATGTTTTCATTAGTTTCGATCACGCTGGAAATCAAGCATGCTGCATTAGCTTGGAGCAGCCTGTGTCTCAGCAGAGGAATAAGGTAGGGAAGAATTCAAATACTCATTTTGACTGCCTCCAGAAGTTAGATCAGATGGCAAATGGTATTTGGTGCTAGGCCTTTCCCTTTAGGTTTTACCCCAACAATGTTTTCATTAGTTTCGCTCACTCTCGAAATCAAGCATTTTATAGCAGGTTGGAGCACCCTGTATCTCAGCACAGGAATAAGGTAGGGAAGAATTCTAAGGATCATTTTGACTGCCTCCAGAAGTTAGATCAGATGGCCAATGCAATTTGGTGCTAGGCCTTTCCCTTTAGGTTTTACCCCAACAATGTTTTCATTAGTTTCAATCACTCTCGAAATCAAGCATTTTACAGCAGGTTGGAGCAGCCTGTATCTCAGCACAGGAATAAGGTAGGGAAGAATTCAAATACTCATTTTGACTGCCTCCAGAAGTTAGATCAGATGGCCAATGCAATTTGCTGCTAGGCCTTTCCCTTTAGGTTTTACCCCAACAATGTTTTCATTAGTTTCGCTCACTCTCGAAATCAAGCATTTTACAGCAGCTTGGAGCAGCCTGTATCTCAGCACAGGAATAAGGTAGGGAAGAATTCTAAGGATCATTTTGACTGCCTCCAGAAGTTAGATCAGATGGCCAATGCAATTTGGTGCTAGGCCTTTCCCTTTAGGTTTTACCCCAACAATGTTTTCATTAGTTTCGATCACTCTCGAAATCAAGCATTTTACAGCAGGTTGGAGCAGCCTGTATCTCAGCACAGGAATAAGGTAGGGAAGAATTCTAAGGATCATTTTGACTGCCTCCAGAAGTTAGATCAGATGGCCAATGCAATTTGGTGCTAGGCCTTTCCCTTTAGGTTTTACCCCAACAATGTTTTCATTAGTTTCGCTCACTCTCGAAATCAAGCATTTTACAGCAGCTTGGAGCAGCCTGTATCTCAGCACAGGAATAAGGTAGGGAAGAATTCAAATACTCATTTTGACTGCCTCCAGAAGTTAGATCAGATGGCCAATGGTATTTGGTGCTAGGCCTTTCCCTTTAGGTTTTACCCCAACAATGTTTTCATTAGTTTCGCTCACTCTCGAAATCAAGCATTTTACAGCAGGTTGCAGGAGCCTGTATCTCAGTAGAGGAATAAGGTAGGGAAGAATTCAAATACTCATTTTGACTACCTCCACAAGTTAGATCAGATGGCAAATGGTATTTGGTGCTAGGCCTTTCCCTTTAGGTTTTACCCCAACAATGTTTTCATTAGTTTCGCTCACTCTCGAAATCAAGCATTTTATAGCAGGTTGGAGCACCCTGTATCTCAGCACAGGAATAAGGTAGGGAAGAATTCTAAGGATCATTTTGACTGCCTCCAGAAGTTAGATCAGATGGCCAATGCAATTTGGTGCTAGGCCTTTCCCTTTAGGTTTTACCCCAACAATGTTTTCATTAGTTTCGCTCACTCTCGAAATCAAGCATTTTACAGCAGGTTGGAGCAGCCTGTATCTCAGCACAGGAATAAGGTAGGGAAGAATTCTAAGGATCATTTTGACTGCCTCCAGAAGTTAGATCAGATGGCCAATGCAATTTGGTGCTAGGCCTTTCCCTTTAGGTTTTACCCCAACAATATTTTCATTAGTTTCGCTCACTCTCGAAATCAAGCATTTTACAGCAGGTTGGAGCAGCCTGTATCTCAGCACAGGAATAAGGTAGGGAAGAATTCTAAGGATCATTTTGACTGCCTCCAGAAGTTAGATCAGATGGCCAATGCAATTTGGTGCTAGGCCTTTCCCTTTAGGTTTTACCCCAACAATGTTTTCATTAGTTTCGATCACTCTCGAAATCAAGCATTTTACAGCAGGTTGGAGCAGCCTGTATCTCAGCACAGGAATAAGGTAGGGAAGAATTCTAAGGATCATTTTGACTGCCTCCAGAAGTTAGATCAGATGGCCAATGCAATTTGGTGCTAGGCCTTTCCCTTTAGGTTTTACCCCAACAATGTTTTCATTAGTTTCGCTCACTCTCGAAATCAAGCATGTTACAGCAGCTTGGAGCAGCCTGTATCTCAGCACAGGAATAAGGTAGGGAAGAATTCAAATACTCATTTTGACTGCCTCCAGAAGTTAGATCAGATGGCAAATGGTATTTGGTGCTAGGCCTTTCCCTTTAGGTTTTACCCCAACAATGTTTTCATTAGTTTCGATCACTCTCGAAATCAAGCATTTTACAGCAGGTTGGAGAAGCCTGTATCTCAGCACAGGAATAAGGTAGGGAAGAATTCAAATACTAATTTTGACTGCCTCCAGATGTTAAATCAGATGGCCAATGCAATTTGGTGCTAGGCCTTTCCCTTTAGATTTTACCCCAACAATGTTTTCATTAGTTTCGATCACTCTCGAAATCAAGCATTTTACAGCAGGTTGGAGCACCCTGTATCTCAGCACAGGAATAAGGTAGGGAAGAATTCTAAGGATCATTTTGACTGCCTCCAGAATTTAGATCAGATGGCAAATGGTATTTGGTGCTAGGCCTTTCCCTTTAGGTTTTACCCCAACAATGTTTTCATTAGTTTCGCTCACTCTCGAAATCAAGCAGTTTACAGCAGGTTTGAGCAGACTGTATCTCAGCACAGGAATAAGGTAGGGAAGAATTCAAATACTCATTTTGACTACCTCCAGAAGTTAGATCAGATGGCCAATGCAATTTGGTGCTAGGCCTTTCCCTTTAGGTTTTACCCCAACAATGTTTTCATTAGTTTCGATCACTCTCGAAATCAAGCATTTTACAGCAGGTTGAAGCAGCCTGTATCTCAGCAGAGGAATAAGGTATGGAAGAATTCAAATGCTCATTTTGACTGCCTCCAGAAGTTAGATCAGATGGCCAATGCAATTTGGTGCTAGGCCTTTCCCTTTAGGTTTTACCCCAACAATGTTTTCATTAGTTTCGATCACTCTCGAAATCAAGCATTTTACAGCAGGTTGAAGCAGCCTGTATCTCACCACAGGAATAAGGTAGGGAAGAATTCTAAGGATCATTTTGACTGCCTCCAGAAGTTAGATCAGATGGCCAATGCAATTTGGTGCTAGGCCTTTCCCTTTAGGTTTTACCCCAACAATGTTTTCATTAGTTTCGCTCACTCTCGAAATCAAGCATTTTACAGTAGGTTGGAGCAGCCTGTATCTCAGCACAGGAATAAGGTAGGGAAGAATTCAAATACTCATTTTGACTGCCTCCAGAAGTTAGATCAGATGGCCAATGCAATTTGCTGCTAGGCCTTTCATTTTGGTTTTACCCCAATAATGTTTTCATTAGTTTCGCTCACTCTCGAAATCAAGTATTTTACAGCAGGGTGAAGCAGCCTGTATCTCAGCAGAGGAATAAGGTAGGGAAGAATTCAAATACTCATTTTGACTGCCTCCAGAAGTTAGATCAGATGGCCAATGCAATTTGGTGCTAGGCCTTTCCCTTTAGGTTTTACCCCAACAATGTTTTCATTAGTTTCGCTCACTCTCGAAATCAAGCATTTTACAGCAGCTTGGAGCAGCCTGTATCTCAGCACAGGAATAAGGTAGGGAAGAATTCAAATACTCATTTTGACTGCCTCCAGAAGTTAGATCAGATGGCCAATGCAATTTGGTGCTAGGCCTTTCCCTTTAGGTTTTACCCCAACAATGTTTTCATTAGTTTCGCTCACGCTCGAAATCAAGCATTTTACAGCAGGTTTGAGCAGCCTGTATCTCAGCACAGGAATAAGGTAGGGAAGAATTCTAAGGATCATTTTGACTGCCTCCAGAAGGTAGATCAGATGGCCAATGCAATTTGGTGCTAGGCCTTTCCCTTTAGGTTTTACCCCAACAATGTTTTCATTAGTTTCGATCACTCTCGAAATCTAGCACTTTACAGCAGGTTGGAGCAGCCTGTATCTCAGCACAGGAATAAGGTAGGGAAGAATTCTAAGGATCATTTTGACTGCCTCCAGAAGTTAGATCAGATGGCCAATGCAATTTGCTGCTAGGCCTTTCCCTTTAGGTTTTACCCCAACAATGTTTTCATTAGTTTCGCTCACTCTCGAAATCAAGCATTTTACAGCAGGTTGGAGCAGCCTGTATCTCAGCACAGGAATAAGGTAGGGAAGAATTCTAAGGATCATTTTGACTGCCTCCAGAAGTTAGATCAGATGGCCAATGCAATTTGGTGCTAGGCCTTTCCCTTTAGGTTTTACCCCAACAATGTTTTCATTAGTTTCGCTCACTCTCGAAATCAAGCATTTTACAGCAGGTTGGAGCAGCCTGTATCTCAGCACAGGAATAAGGTAGGGAAGAATTCAAATACTCATTTTGACTGCCTCCAGAAGTTAGATCAGATGGCCAATGCAATTTGGTGCTAGGCCTTTCCCTTTAGGTTTTACCCCAACAATGTTTTCATTAGTTTCGCTCACTCTCGAAATCAAGCATTTTACAGCAGGTTGGAGCAGCCTGTATCTCAGCACAGGAATAAGGTAGGGAAGAATTCTAAGGATCATTTTGACTGCCTCCAGAAGTTAGATCAGATGGCCAATGCAATTTGGTGCTAGGCCTTTCCCTTTAGGTTTTACCCCAACAATGTTTTCTTTAGTTTCGCTCACTCTCGAAATCAAGCATTTTACAGCAGGTTGGAGCAGCCTGTATCTCAGCACAGGAATAAGGTAGGGAAGAATTCTAAGGATCATTGTGACTGCCTCCAGAAGTTAGATCAGATGGTCAAAGAAATTTGGTGCTAGGCCTTTCCCTTTAGGTTTTACACCAACAATGTTTTCATTAGTTTCGATCACTCTCGAAATCAAGCATTTTACAGCAGGTTGGAGCAGCCTGTATCTCAGCACAGGAACAAGGTAGGGAAGAATTCTAAGGATCATTTTGACTGCCTCCAGAAGTTAGATCATTTGGCCAATGCAATTTGCTGCTAGGCCTTTCCTTTTGGTTTTACCCCAACAATGTTTTCATTAGTTTCGCTCACTCTCGAAATCAAGTATTTTACAGCAGGTTGGAGCAGCCTGTATCTCAGCACAGGAATAAGGTAGGGAAGAATTCAAATACTCATTTTGACTGCCTCCAGAAGTTAGATCAGATGACAAATGGTATTTGGTGCAAGGCCTTTCCCTTTAGGTTTTACCCCAACAATGTTTTCATTAGTTTCGCTCACTCTCGAAATCAAGCAGTTTACAGCAGGTTGGAGCAGCCTGTATCTCAGCACAGGAATAAGGTAGGGAAGAATTCAAATACTCATTTTGACTGCCTCCAGAAGTTAGATCAGATGGCAAATGGTATTTGGTGCAAGGCCTTTCCCTTTAGGTTTTACCCCAACAATATTTTCATTAGTTTCGATCACTCTCGAAATCAAGCATTTTAGAGCAGGGTGAAGCAGCCTGTATCTCAGCAGAGGAATAAGGTAGGGAAGAATTCAAATACTCATTTTGACTGCCTCCAGAAGTTAGATCAGATGGCCAATGCAATTTGGTGCTAGGCCTTTCCCTTTAGGTTTTACCCCAACAATGTTTTCATTAGTTTCGATCACTCTTGAAATCAAGCATTTTACAGCAGGTTGGAGCAGCCTGTATCTCAGCACAGGAATAAGGTAGGGAAGAATTCTAAGGATCATTTTGACTGCCTCCAGAAGTTAGATCAGATGGCCAATGCAATTTGGTGCTAGGCCTTTCCCTTTAGGTTTTACCCCAACAATGTTTTCATTAGTTTCGCTCACGCTCGAAATCAAGCATTTTACAGCAGGTTGGAGCAGCCTGTATCTCAGCACAGGAATAAGGTAGGGAAGTATTCTAAGGATCATTTTGACTGCCTCCAGAAGTTAGATCAGATGGCAAATTGGATTTGGTGCTAGGTCTTTCCCTTTAGGTTTTACCCCAACAATGTTTTCATTAGTTTCGCTCACTCTCGAAATCAAGCATTTTACAGCAGGTTGGAGCAGCCTGTATCTCAGCACAGGAATAAGGTAGGGAAGAATTCTAAGGATCATTTTGACTGCCTCCAGAAGTTAGATCAGATGGCAAATTGGATTTGGTGCTAGGTCTTTCCCTTTAGGTTTTACCCCAACAATGTTTTCATTAGTTTCGCTCACTCTCGAAATCAAGCATTTTACAGCAGGTTGGAGCAGCCTGTATCTCAGCACAGGAATAAGGTAGGGAAGAATTCTAAGGATCATTTTGACTGCCTCCAGAAGTTAGATCAGATGGCCAATTGGATTTGGTGCTAGGTCTTTCCCTTTAGGTTTTATTCCAACAATGTTTTCATTAGTTTCGATCACTCTCGAAATCAAGCATTTTACAGCAGGTTGGTGCAGCCTGTATCTCAGCACAGGAATAAGGTAGGGAAGAATTCTAAGGATCATTTTGACTGCCCCCAGAAGTTAGATCAGATGGCCAATGGAATTTGGTGCTAGGTCTTTCCCTTTAGGTTTTACCCCAACAATGTTTTCATTAGTTTCGCTCACTCTCGAAATCAAGCATTTTACAGCAGGTTGGAGCAGCCTGTATCTCAGCACAGGAATAAGGTAGGGAAGAATTCTAAGGATCATTTTGACTGCCTCCAGAAGTTAGATCAGATGGCCAATTGGATTTGGTGCTAGGTCTTTCCCTTTAGGTTTTACCCCAACAATGTTTTCATTAGTTTCGCTCACTCTCGAAATCAAGCATTTTACAGCAGGTTGGAGCAGCCTGTATCTCAGCACAGGAATAAGGTAGGGAAGAATTCTAAGGATCATTTTGACTGCCTCCAGAAGTTAGATCAGATGGCCAATTGGATTTGGTGCTAGGTCTTTCCCTTTAGGTTTTACCCCAACAATGTTTTCATTAGTTTCGCTCACTCTCGAAATCAAGCATTTTACAGCAGGTTGGAGCAGCCTGTATCTCAGCACAGGAATAAGGTAGGGAAGAATTCTAAGGATCATTTTGACTGCCTCCAGAAGTTAGATCAGATGGCAAATTGGATTTGGTGCTAGGCCTTTCCCTTTAGGTTTTACCCCAACAATGTTTTCATTAGTTTCGCTCCCTCTCGAAATCAAGCATTTTACAGCAGGTTGGAGCAGCCTGTATCTCAGCACAGGAATAAGGTAGGGAAGAATTCTAAGGATCATTTTGACTGCCTCCAGAAGTTAGATCAGATGGCCAATTGGATTTGGTGCTAGGTCTTTCCCTTTAGGTTTTACCCCAACAATGTTTTCATTAGTTTCGCTCACTCTCGAAATCAAGCATTTTACAGCAGGTTGGAGCAGCCTGTATCTCAGCACAGGAATAAGGTAGGGAAGAATTCTAAGGATCATTTTGACTGCCTCCAGAAGTTAGATCAGATGGCCATTTGGATTTGGTGCTAGGTCTTTCCCTTTAGGTTTTACCCCAACAATGTTTTCATTAGTTTCGCTCACTCTCGAAATCAAGCATTTTACAGCAGGTTGGAGCAGCCTGTATCTCAGCACAGGAATAAGGTAGGGAAGAATTCTAAGGATCATTTTGACTGCCTCCAGAAGTTAGATCAGATGGCAAATTGGATTTGGTGCTAGGTCTTTCCCTTTAGGTTTTACCCCAACAATGTTTTCATTAGTTTCGCTCACTCTCGAAATCAAGCATTTTACAGCAGGTTGGAGCAGCCTGTATCTCAGCACAGGAATAAGGTAGGGAAGAATTCTAAGGATCATTTTGACTGCCTCCAGAAGTTAGATCAGATGGCAAATTGGATTTGGTGCTACGTCTTTCCCTTTAGGTTTTACCCCAACAATGTTTTCATTAGTTTCGCTCACTCTCGAAATCAAGCATTTTACAGCAGGTTGGAGCAGCCTGTATCTCAGCACAGGAATAAGGTAGGGAAGAATTCTAAGGATCATTTTGACTGCCTCCAGAAGTTAGATCAGATGGCAAATTGGATTTGGTGCTAGGTCTTTCCCTTTAGGTTTTACCCCAACAATGTTTTCATTAGTTTCGCTCACTCTCGAAATCAAGCATTTTACAGCAGGTTGGAGCAGCCTGTATCTCAGCACAGGAATAAGGTAGGGAAGAATTCTAAGGATCATTTTGACTGCCTCCAGAAGTTAGATCAGATGGCCAATGCAATTTGGTGCTAGGCCTTTCCCTTTAGGTTTTACCCCAACAATGTTTTCATTAGTTTCGCTCACTCTCGAAATCAAGCATTTTACAGCAGGTTGGAGCAGCCTGTATCTCAGCACAGGAATAAGGTAGGGAAGAATTCTAAGGATCATTTTGACTGCCTCCAGAAGTTAGATCAGATGGCAAATTGGATTTGGTGCTAGGTCTTTCCCTTTAGGTTTTACCCCAACAATGTTTTCATTAGTTTCGCTCACTCTCGAAATCAAGCATTTTACAGCAGGTTGGAGCAGCCTGTATCTCAGCACAGGAATAAGGTAGGGAAGAATTCTAAGGATCATTTTGACTGCCTCCAGAAGTTAGATCAGATGGCCAATTGGATTTGGTGCTAGGTCTTTCCCTTTAGGTTTTACCCCAACAATGTTTTCATTAGTTTCGCTCACTCTCGAAATCAAGCATTTTACAGCAGGTTGGAGCAGCCTGTATCTCAGCACAGGAATAAGGTAGGGAAGAATTCTAAGGATCATTTTGACTGCCTCCAGAAGTTAGATCAGATGGCAAATTGGATTTGGTGCTAGGTCTTTCCCTTTAGGTTTTACCCCAACAATGTTTTCATTAGTTTCGCTCACTCTCGAAATCAAGCATTTTACAGCAGGTTGGAGCAGCCTGTATCTCAGCACAGGAATAAGGTAGGGAAGAATTCTAAGGATCATTTTGACTGCCTCCAGAAGTGAGATCAGATGGCAAATTGGATTTGGTGCTAGGTCTTTCCCTTTAGGTTTTACCCCAACAATGTTTTCATTAGTTTCGCTCACTCTCGAAATCAAGCATTTTACAGCAGGTTGGAGCAGCCTGTATCTCAGCACAGGAATAAGGTAGGGAAGAATTCTAAGGATCATTTTGACTGCCTCCAGAAGTTAGATCAGATGGCAAATTGGATTTGGTGCTAGGTCTTTCCCTTTAGGTTTTACCCCAACAATGTTTTCATTAGTTTCGCTCACTCTCGAAATCAAGCATTTTACAGCAGGTTGGAGCAGCCTGTATCTCAGCACAGTAATAAGGTAGGGAAGAATTCAAATAATCATTTTGACTGCCTCCAGAAGTTAGATCAGATGGCCAATGCAATTTGGTGCTAGGCCTTTCCCTTTAGGTTTTACCCCAACAATGTTTTCATTAGTTTCGCTCACTCTCGAAATCAAGCATTTTACAGCAGGTTGGAGCAGCCTGTATCTCAGCACAGTAATAAGGTAGGGAAGAATTCTAAGGATCATTTTGACTGCCTCCAGAAGTTAGATCAGATGGCAAATTGGATTTGGTGCTAGGTCTTTCCCTTTAGGTTTTACCCCAACAATGTTTTCATTAGTTTCGCTCACTCTCGAAATCAAGCATTTTACAGCAGGTTGGAGCAGCCTGTATCTCAGCACAGGAATAAGGTAGGGAAGAATTCAAATACTCATTTTGACTGCCTCCAGAAGTTAGATCAGAAGGCCAATGCAATTTGGAGCTAGGTCTTTCCCTTTAGGTTTTACCCCAACAATGTTTTCATTAGTTTTGCTCACTCTCGAAATCAAGCATTTTACAGCAGGTTGGAGCAGCCTGTATCTCAGCACAGGAATAAGGTAGGGAAGAATTCAAATACTCATTTTGACTGCCTCCAGACGTTAGATCAGATGGCAAATTGGATTTGGTGCTCGGTCTTTCCCTTTAGGTTTTACCCCAACAATGTTTTCATTAGTTTCGCTCACTCTCGAAATCAAGCATTTTACAGCAGGTTGGAGCAGCCTGTATCTCAGCACAGGAATAAGTTAGGGAAGAATTCAAATACTCATTTTGACTGCCTCCAGAAGTTAGATCAAATGGCAAATTGGATTTGGTGCTAGGCCTTTCCCTTTAGGTTTTACCCCAACAATGTTTTCATTAGTTTCGCTCACTCTCGAAATCAAGCATTTTACAGCAGGTTGGAGCAGCCTGTATCTCAGCACAGGAATAAGGTAGGGAAGAATTCAAATACTCATTTTGACTGCCTCCAGAAGTTAGATCAGATGGCAAATTGGATTTGGTGCTAGGTCTTTCCCTTTAGGTTTTACCCCAACAATGTTTTCATTAGTTTCGCTCACTCTCGAAATCAAGCATTTTACAGCAGGTTGGGGCAGCCTGTATCTCAGCACAGGAATAAGGTAGGGAAGAATTCAAATACTCATTTTGACTGCCTCCAGAAGTTAGATCAGATGGCCAATGCAATTTGGTTCTAGGCCTTTCCCTTTAGGTTTTACCCCAACAATGTTTTCATTAGTTTCGCTCACTCTCGAAATCAAGCATTTTACAGCAGGTTGGAGCAGCCTGTATCTCAGCACAGTAATAAGGTAGGGAAGAATTCAAATAATCATTTTGACTGCCTCCAGAAGTTAGATCAGATGGCCAATGCAATTTGGTGCTAGGCCTTTCCCTTTATGTTTTACCCCAACAATGTTTTCATTAGTTTCGCTCACTCTCGAAATCAAGCATTTTACAGCAGGTTGGAGCAGCCTGTATCTCAGCACAGGAATAAGGTAGGGAAGTATTCTAAGGATCATTTTGACTGCCTCCAGAAGTTAGATCAGATGGCAAATTGGATTTGGTGCTAGGTCTTTCCCTTTAGGTTTTACCCCAACAATGTTTTCATTAGTTTCGCTCACTCTCGAAATCAAGCATTTTACAGCAGGTTGGAGCAGCCTGTATCTCAGCACAGGAATAAGGTAGGGAAGAATTCTAAGGATCATTTTGACTGCCTCCAGAAGTTAGATCAGATGGCAAATTGGATTTGGTGCTAGGTCTTTCCCTTTAGGTTTTACCCCAACAATGTTTTCATTAGTTTCGCTCACTCTCGAAATCAAGCATTTTACAGCAGGTTGGAGCAGCCTGTATCTCAGCACAGGAATAAGGTAGGGAAGAATTCTAAGGATCATTTTGACTGCCTCCAGAAGTTAGATTAGATGGCCAATTGGATTTGGTGCTAGGTCTTTCCCTTTAGGTTTTATTCCAACAATGTTTTCATTAGTTTCGATCACTCTCGAAATCAAGCATTTTACAGCAGGTTGGTGCAGCCTGTATCTCAGCACAGGAATAAGGTAGGGAAGAATTCTAAGGATCATTTTGACTGCCCCCAGAAGTTATATCAGATGGCCAATGGAATTTGGTGCTAGGTCTTTCCCTTTAGGTTTTACCCCAACAATGTTTTCATTAGTTTCGCTCACTCTCGAAATCAAGCATTTTACAGCAGGTTGGAGCAGCCTGTATCTCAGCACAGGAATAAGGTAGGGAAGAATTCTAAGGATCATTTTGACTGCCTCCAGAAGTTAGATCAGATGGCCAATTGGATTTGGTGCTAGGTCTTTCCCTTTAGGTTTTACCCCAACAATGTTTTCATTAGTTTCGCTCACTCTCGAAATCAAGCATTTTACAGCAGGTTGGAGCAGCCTGTATCTCAGCACAGGAATAAGGTAGGGAAGAATTCTAAGGATCATTTTGACTGCCTCCAGAAGTTAGATCAGATGGCCAATTGGATTTGGTGCTAGGTCTTTCCCTTTAGGTTTTACCCCAACAATGTTTTCATTAGTTTCGCTCACTCTCGAAATCAAGCATTTTACAGCAGGTTGGAGCAGCCTGTATCTCAGCACAGGAATAAGGTAGGGAAGAATTCTAAGGATCATTTTGACTGCCTCCAGAAGTTAGATCAGATGGCCAATTGGATTTGGTGCTAGGTCTTTCCCTTTAGGTTTTACCCCAACAATGTTTTCATTAGTTTCGCTCACTCTCGAAATCAAGCATTTTACAGCAGGTTGGAGCAGCCTGTATCTCAGCACAGGAATAAGGTAGGGAAGAATTCTAAGGATCATTTTGACTGCCTCCAGAAGTTAGATCAGATGGCAAATTGGATTTGGTGCTAGGTCTTTCCCTTTAGGTTTTACCCCAACAATGTTTTCATTAGTTTCGCTCACTCTCGAAATCAAGCATTTTACAGCAGGTTGGAGCAGCCTGTATCTCAGCACAGGAATAAGGTAGGGAAGAATTCTAAGGATCATTTTGACTGCCTCCAGAAGTTAGATCAGATGGCAAATTGGATTTGGTGCTACGTCTTTCCCTTTAGGTTTTACCCCAACAATGTTTTCATTAGTTTCGCTCACTCTCGAAATCAAGCATTTTACAGCAGGTTGGAGCAGCCTGTATCTCAGCACAGGAATAAGGTAGGGAAGAATTCTAAGGATCATTTTGACTGCCTCCAGAAGTTAGATCAGATGGCAAATTGGATTTGGTGCTAGGTCTTTCCCTTTAGGTTTTACCCCAACAATGTTTTCATTAGTTTCGCTCACTCTCGAAATCAAGCATTTTACAGCAGGTTGGAGCAGCCTGTATCTCAGCACAGGAATAAGGTAGGGAAGAATTCTAAGGATCATTTTGACTGCCTCCAGAAGTTAGATCAGATGGCCAATGCAATTTGGTGCTAGGCCTTTCCCTTTAGGTTTTACCCCAACAATGTTTTCATTAGTTTCGCTCACTCTCGAAATCAAGCATTTTACAGCAGGTTGGAGCAGCCTGTATCTCAGCACAGGAATAAGGTAGGGAAGAATTCTAAGGATCATTTTGACTGCCTCCAGAAGTTAGATCAGATGGCAAATTGGATTTGGTGCTAGGTCTTTCCCTTTAGGTTTTACCCCAACAATGTTTTCATTAGTTTCGCTCACTCTCGAAATCAAGCATTTTACAGCAGGTTGGAGCAGCCTGTATCTCAGCACAGGAATAAGGTAGGGAAGAATTCTAAGGATCATTTTGACTGCCTCCAGAAGTTAGATCAGATGGCCAATGCAATTTGGAGCTAGGTCTTTCCCTTTAGGTTTTACCCCAACAATGTTTTCATTAGTTTCGCTCACTCTCGAAATCAAGCATTTTACAGCAGGTTGGAGCAGCCTGTATCTCAGCACAGGAATAAGGTAGGGAAGAATTCAAATACTCATTTTGACTGCCTCCAGACGTTAGATCAGATGGCAAATTGGATTTGGTGCTCGGTCTTTCCCTTTAGGTTTTACCCCAACAATGTTTTCATTAGTTTCGCTCACTCTCGAAATCAAGCATTTTACAGCAGGTTGGAGCAGCCTGTATCTCAGCACAGGAATAAGTTAGGGAAGAATTCAAATACTCATTTTGACTGCCTCCAGAAGTTAGATCAAATGGCAAATTGGATTTGGTGCTAGGCCTTTCCCTTTAGGTTTTACCCCAACAATGTTTTCATTAGTTTCGCTCACTCTCGAAATCAAGCATTTTACAGCAGGTTGGAGCAGCCTGTATCTCAGCACAGGAATAAGGTAGGGAAGAATTCAAATACTCATTTTGACTGCCTCCAGAAGTTAGATCAGATGGCAAATTGGATTTGGTGCTAGGTCTTTCCCTTTAGGTTTTACCCCAACAATGTTTTCATTAGTTTCGCTCACTCTCGAAATCAAGCATTTTACAGCAGGTTGGGGCAGCCTGTATCTCAGCACAGGAATAAGGTAGGGAAGAATTCAAATACTCATTTTGACTGCCTCCAGAAGTTAGATCAGATGGCCAATGCAATTTGGTTCTAGGCCTTTCCATTTAGGTTTTACCCCAACAATGTTTTCATTAGTTTCGCTCACTCTCGAAATCAAGCATTTTACAGCAGGTTGGAGCAGCCTGTATCTCAGCACAGTAATAAGGTAGGGAAGAATTCAAATAATCATTTTGACTGCCTCCAGAAGTTAGATCAGATGGCCAATGCAATTTGGTGCTAGGCCTTTCCCTTTATGTTTTACCCCAACAATGTTTTCATTAGTTTCGCTCACTCTCGAAATCAAGCATTTTACAGCAGGTTGGAGCAGCCTGTATCTCAGCACAGGAATAAGGTAGGGAAGAATTCAAATACTCATTTTGACTGCCTCCAGAAGTTAAATCAGATGGCCAATGCAATTTGGTGCTAGGCCTTTCCCTTTAGGTTTTACCCCAACAATGTTTTCATTAGTTTCGCTCACTCTCGAAATCAAGCATTTTACAGCAGGTTGGAGCAGCCTGTATCTCAGCACAGGAATAAGGTAGGGAAGAATTCTAAGGATCATTTTGACTGCCTCCAGAAGTTAGATCAGATGGCAAATTGGATTTGGTGCTAGGTCTTTCCCTTTAGGTTTTACCCCAACAATGTTTTCATTAGTTTCGCTCACTCTCGAAATCAAGCATTTTACAGCAGGTTGGAGCAGCCTGTATCTCAGCACAGGAATAAGGTAGGGAAGAATTCAAATACTCATTTTGACTGCCTCCAGAAGTTAGATCAGATGGCCAATGCAATTTGGTGCTAGGTCTTTCCCTTTAGGTTTTACCCCAACATTGTTTTCATTAGTTTCACTCACTCTCGAAATCAAGCATTTTACAGCAGGTTGGAGCAGCCTGTATCTCAGCACAGGAATAAGGTAGGGAAGAATTCAAATACTCACTTTGACTGCCTCCAGACGTTAGATCAGATGGCAAATTGGATTTGGTGCTAGGTCTTTCCCTTTAGGTTTTACCCCAACAATGTTTTCATTAGTTTCGCTCACTCTCGAAATCAAGCATTTTACAGCAGGTTGGAGCAGCCTGTATCTCAGCACAGGAATAAGTTAGGGAAGAATTCAAATACTCATTTTGACTGCCTCCAGAAGTTAGATCAAAAGGCAAATTGGATTTGGTGCTAGGCCTTTCCCTTTAGGTTTTACCCCAACAATGTTTTCATTAGTTTCGCTCACTCTCGAAATCAAGCATTTTACAGCAGGTTGGAGCAGCCTGTATCTCAGCACAGGAATAAGGTAGGGAAGAATTCAAATACTCATTTTGACTGCCTCCAGAAGTTAGATCAGATGGCCAATGCAATTTGGTGCTAGGCCTTTCCCTTTAGGTTTTACCCCAACAATGTTTTCATTAGTTTCGCTCACTCTCGAAATCAAGCATTTTACAGCAGGTTGGAGCACCCTGTATCTCAGCACAGGAATAAGGTAGGGAAGAATTCTAAGGATCATTTTGACTGCCTCCAGAAGTTAGATCAGATGGCCAATGCAATTTGGTGCTAGGCCTTTCCCTTTAGGTTTTACCCCAACAATGTTTTCATTAGTTTCGCTCACTCTCGAAATCAAGCATTTTACAGCAGGTTGGAGCAGCCTGTATCTCAGCACAGGAATAAGGTAGGGAAGAATTCTAAGGATCATTTTGACTGCCTCCAGACGTTAGATCAGATGGCAAATTGGATTTGGTGCTAGGTCTTTCCCTTTAGGTTTTACCCCAACAATGTTTTCATTAGTTTCGCTCACTCTCGAAATCAAGCATTTTACAGCAGGTTGGAGCAGCCTGTATCTCAGCACAGGAATAAGGTAGGGAAGAATTCTAAGGATCATTTTGACTGCCTCCAGAAGTTAGATCAGATGGCAAATTGGATTTGGTGCTAGGTCTTTCCCTTTAGGTTTTACCCCAACAATGTTTTCATTAGTTTCGCTCACTCTCGAAATCAAGCATTTTACAGCAGCTTGGAGCAGCCTGTACCTCAGCACAGGAATAAGGTAGGGAAGAATTCAAATACTCATTTTGACTGCCTCCAGAAGTTAGATCAGATGGCAAATTGGATTTGGTGCTACGTCTTTCCCTTTAGGTTTTACCCCAACAATGTTTTCATTAGTTTCGCTCACTCTCGAAATCAAGCATTTTACAGCAGGTTGGAGCAGCCTGTATCTCAGCACAGGAATAAGGTAGGGAAGAATTCTAAGGATCATTTTGACTGCCTCCAGAAGTTAGATCAGATGGCAAATTGGATTTGGTGCTAGGTCTTTCCCTTTAGGTTTTACCCCAACAATGTTTTCATTAGTTTCGCTCACTCTCGAAATCAAGCATTTTACAGCAGGTTGGAGCAGCCTGTATCTCAGCACAGGAATAAGGTAGGGAAGAATTCTAAGGATCATTTTGACTGCCTCCAGAAGTTAGATCAGATGGCCAATGCAATTTGGTGCTAGGCCTTTCCCTTTAGGTTTTACCCCAACAATGTTTTCATTAGTTTCGCTCACTCTCGAAATCAAGCATTTTACAGCAGGTTGGAGCAGCCTGTATCTCAGCACAGGAATAAGGTAGGGAAGAATTCTAAGGATCATTTTGACTGCCTCCAGAAGTTAGATCAGATGGCAAATTGGATTTGGTGCTAGGTCTTTCCCTTTAGGTTTTACCCCAACAATGTTTTCATTAGTTTCGCTCACTCTCGAAATCAAGCATTTTACAGCAGGTTGGAGCAGCCTGTATCTCAGCACAGGAATAAGGTAGGGAAGAATTCTAAGGATCATTTTGACTGCCTCCAGAAGTTAGATCAGATGGCAAATTGGATTTGGTGCTAGGTCTTTCCCTTTAGGTTTTACCCCAACAATGTTTTCATTAGTTTCGCTCACTCTCGAAATCAAGCATTTTACAGCAGGTTGGAGCAGCCTGTATCTCAGCACAGGAATAAGGTAGGGAAGAATTCAAATACTCATTTTGACTGCCTCCAGAAGTTAGATCAGATGGCCAATGCAATTTGGTGCTAGGTCTTTCCCTTTAGGTTTTACCCCAACAATGTTTTCATTAGTTTCGCTCACTCTCGAAATCAAGCATTTTACAGCAGGTTGGAGCAGCCTGTATCTCAGCACAGTAATAAGGTAGGGAAGAATTCTAAGGATCATTTTGACTGCCTCCAGAAGTTAGATCAGATGGCAAATTGGATTTGGTGCTAGGTATTTCCCTTTAGGTTTTACCCCAACAATGTTTTCATTAGTTTCGCTCACTCTCGAAATCAAGCATTTTACAGCAGGTTGGAGCAGCCTGTATCTCAGCACAGGAATAAGGTAGGGAAGAATTCAAATACTCATTTTGACTGCCTCCAGACGTTAGATCAGATGGCAAATTGGATTTGGTGCTCGGTCTTTCCCTTTAGGTTTTACCCCAACAATGTTTTCATTAGTTTCGCTCACTCTCGAAATCAAGCATTTTACAGCAGGTTGGAGCAGCCTGTATCTCAGCACAGGAATAAGTTAGGGAAGAATTCAAATACTCATTTTGACTGCCTCCAGAAGTTAGATCAAATGGCAAATTGGATTTGGTGCTAGGCCTTTCCCTTTAGGTTTTACCCCAACAATGTTTTCATTAGTTTCGCTCACTCTCGAAATCAAGCATTTTACAGCAGGTTGGAGCAGCCTGTATCTCAGCACAGGAATAAGGTAGGGAAGAATTCAAATACTCATTTTGACTGCCTCCAGAAGTTAGATCAGATGGCAAATTGGATTTGGTGCTAGGTCTTTCCCTTTAGGTTTTACCCCAACAATGTTTTCATTAGTTTCGCTCACTCTCGAAATCAAGCATTTTACAGCAGGTTGGGGCAGCCTGTATCTCAGCACAGGAATAAGGTAGGGAAGAATTCAAATACTCATTTTGACTGCCTCCAGAAGTTAGATCAGATGGCCAATGCAATTTGGTTCTAGGCCTTTCCCTTTAGGTTTTACCCCAACAATGTTTTCATTAGTTTCGCTCACTCTCGAAATCAAGCATTTTACAGCAGGTTGGAGCAGCCTGTATCTCAGCACAGTAATAAGGTAGGGAAGAATTCAAATAATCATTTTGACTGCCTCCAGAAGTTAGATCAGATGGCCAATGCAATTTGGTGCTAGGCCTTTCCCTTTATGTTTTACCCCAACAATGTTTTCATTAGTTTCGCTCACTCTCGAAATCAAGCATTTTACAGCAGGTTGGAGCAGCCTGTATCTCAGCACAGGAATAAGGTAGGGAAGAATTCAAATACTCATTTTGACTGCCTCCAGAAGTTAAATCAGATGGCCAATGCAATTTGGTGCTAGGCCTTTCCCTTTAGGTTTTACCCCAACAATGTTTTCATTAGTTTCGCTCACTCTCGAAATCAAGCATTTTACAGCAGGTTGGAGCAGCCTGTATCTCAGCACAGGAATAAGGTAGGGAAGAATTCTAAGGATCATTTTGACTGCCTCCAGAAGTTAGATCAGATGGCAAATTGGATTTGGTGCTAGGTCTTTCCCTTTAGGTTTTACCCCAACAATGTTTTCATTAGTTTCGCTCACTCTCGAAATCAAGCATTTTACAGCAGGTTGGAGCAGCCTGTATCTCAGCACAGGAATAAGGTAGGGAAGAATTCTAAGGATCATTTTGACTGCCTCCAGACGTTAGATCAGATGGCAAATTGGATTTGGTGCTAGGTCTTTCCCTTTAGGTTTTACCCCAACAATGTTTTCATTAGTTTCGCTCACTCTCGAAATCAAGCATTTTACAGCAGGTTGGAGCAGCCTGTATCTCAGCACAGGAATAAGGTAGGGAAGAATTCAAATACTCATTTTGACTGCCTCCAGAAGTTAGATCAGATGGCCAATGCAATTTGGTGCTAGGCCTTTCCCTTTAGGTTTTACCCCAACAATGTTTTCATTAGTTTCGCTCACTCTCGAAATCAAGCATTTTACAGCAGGTTGGAGCAGCCTGTATCTCAGCACAGGAATAAGGTAGGGAAGAATTCAAATACTCATTTTGACTGCCTCCAGAAGTTAGATCAGATGGCCAATGCAATTTGGTGCTAGGTCTTTCCCTTTAGGTTTTACCCCAACAATGTTTTCATTAGTTTCGCTCACTCTCGAAATCAAGCATTTTACAGCAGGTTGGAGCAGCCTGTATCTCAGCACAGGAATAAGGTAGGGAAGAATTCAAATACTCATTTTGACTGCCTCCAGAAGTTAGATCAGATGGCCAATGCAATTTGGTGCTAGGCCTTTCCCTTTAGGTTTTACCCCAACAATGTTTTCATTAGTTTCGCTCACTCTCGAAATCAAGCATTTTACAGCAGGTTGGAGCAGCCTGTATCTCAGCACAGGAATAAGGTAGGGAAGAATTCTAAGGATCATTTTGACTGCCTCCAGAAGTTAGATCAGATGGCCAATGCAATTTGGTGCTAGGCCTTTCCCTTTAGGTTTTACCCCAACAATGTTTTCATTAGTTTCGCTCACTCTCGAAATCAAGCATTTTACAGCAGGTTGGAGCAGCCTGTATCTCAGCACAGGAATAAGGTAGGGAAGAATTCTAAGGATCATTTTGACTGCCTCCAGACGTTAGATCAGATGGCAAATTGGATTTGGTGCTAGGTCTTTCCCTTTAGGTTTTACCCCAACAATGTTTTCATTAGTTTCGCTCACTCTCGAAATCAAGCATTTTACAGCAGGTTGGAGCAGCCTGTATCTCAGCACAGGAATAAGGTAGGGAAGAATTCTAAGGATCATTTTGACTGCCTCCAGAAGTTAGATCAGATGGCAAATTGGATTTGGTGCTAGGTCTTTCCCTTTAGGTTTTACCCCAACAATGTTTTCATTAGTTTCGCTCACTCTCGAAATCAAGCATTTTACAGCAGGTTGGAGCAGCCTGTATCTCAGCACAGGAATAAGGTAGGGAAGAATTCAAATACTCATTTTGACTGCCTCCAGAAGTTAGATCAGATGGCAAATTGGATTTGGTGCTAGGCCTTTCCCTTTAGGTTTTACCCCAACAATGTTTTCATTAGTTTCGCTCACTCTCGAAATCAAGCATTTTACAGCAGGTTGGAGCAGCCTATATCTCAGCACAGGAATAAGGTAGGGAAGAATTCAAATACTCATTTTGACTGCCTCCAGAAGTTAGATCAGATGGCCAATGCAATTTGGCGCTAGGCCTTTCCCTTTAGGTTTTACCCCAACAATGTTTTCATTAGTTTCGCTCACTCTCGAAATCAAGCATTTTACAGCAGGTTGGAGCAGCCTGTATCTCAGCACAGGAATAAGGTAGGGAAGAATTCAAATACTCATTTTGACTGCCTCCAGAAGTTAGATCAGATGGCCAATGCAATTTGGTGCTAGGTCTTTCCCTTTAGGTTTTACCCCAACAATGTTTTCATTAGTTTCTCTCACTCTCGAAATCAAGCATTTTACAGCAGGTTGGAGCAGCCTGTATCTCAGCACAGGAATAAGGTAGGGAAGAATTCTAAGGATCATTTTGACTGCCTCCGGAAGTTAGATCAGATGGCAAATTGGATTTGGTGCTAGGCCTTTCCCTTTAGGTTTTACCCCAACAATGTTTTCATTAGTTTCGCTCACTCTCGAAATCAAGCATTTTACAGCAGGTTGGAGCAGCCTGTATCTCAGCACAGGAATAAGGTAGGGAAGAATTCTAAGGATCATTTTGACTGCCTCCAGAAGTTAGATCAGATGGCAAATTGGATTTGGTGCTAGGTCTTTCCCTTTAGGTTTTACCCCAACAATGTTTTCATTAGTTTCGCTCACTCTCGAAATCAAGCATTTTACAGCAGGTTGGAGCAGCCTGTATCTCAGCACAGGAATAAGGTAGGGAAGAATTCTAAGGATCATTTTGACTGCCTCCAGAAGTTAGATCAGATGGCAAATTGGATTTGGTGCTAGGTCTTTCCCTTTAGGTTTTACCCCAACAATGTTTTCATTAGTTTCGCTCACTCTCGAAATCAAGCATTTTACAGCAGGTTGGAGCAGCCTGTATCTCAGCACAGGAATAAGGTAGGGAAGAATTCAAATACTCATTTTGACAGCCTCCAGAAGTTAGATCAGATGGCCAATGGAATTTAGTGCTAGGCCTTTCCCTTTAGGTTTTACCCCAACAATATTTTCATTAGTTTCGCTCACTCTCGAAATCAAGCATTTTACAGCAGGTTGGAGCAGCCTGTATCTCAGCACAGGAATAAGGTAGGGAAGAATTCAAATACTCATTTTGACTGCCTCCAGAAGTTAGATCAGATGGCCAATGCAATTTGGTGCTAGGTCTTTCCCTTTAGGTTTTACCCCAACAATGTTTTCATTAGTTTCGCTCACTCTCGAAATCAAGCATTTTACAGCAGGTTGGAGCAGCCTGTATCTCAGCACAGGAATAAGGTAGGGAAGAATTCTAAGGATCATTTTGACTGCCTCCAGAAGTTAGATAAGATGGCTAATGCAATTTGGTGCTAGGCCTTTCCCTTTAGGTTTTACCCCAACAATGTTTTCATTAGTTTCGCTCCCTCTCGAAATCAAGCATTTTACAGCAGGTTGGAGCAGCCTGTATCTCAGCACAGGAATAAGGTAGGGAAGAATTCTAAGGATCATTTTGACTGCCTCCAGAAGTTAGATCAGATGGCAAATTGGATTTGGTGCTAGGCCTTTCCCTTTAGGTTTTACCCCAACAATGTTTTCATTAGTTTCGCTCACTCTCGAAATCAAGCATTTTACAGCAGGTTGGAGCAGCCTGTATCTCAGCACAGGAATAAGGTAGGGAAGAATTCTAAGGATCATTTTGACTGCCTCCAGAAGTTAGATCAGATGGCAAATTGGATTTGGTGCTAGGTCTTTCCCTTTAGGTTTTACCCCAACAATGTTTTCATTAGTTTCGCTCACTCTCGAAATCAAGCATTTTACAGCAGGTTGGAGCAGCCTGTATCTCAGCACAGGAATAAGGTAGGGAAGAATTCAAATACTCATTTTGACTGCCTCCAGAAGTTAGATCAGATGGCCAATGGAATTTAGTGCTAGGCCTTTCCCTTTAGGTTTTACCCCAACAATATTTTCATTAGTTTCGCTCACTCTCGAAATCAAGCATTTTACAGCAGGTTGGAGCAGCCTGTATCTCAGCACAGGAATAAGGTAGGGAAGAATTCAAATACTCATTTTGACTGCCTCCAGAAGTTAGATCAGATGGCCAATGCAATTTGGTGCTAGGCCTTTCCCTTTAGGTTTTACCCCAACAATGTTTTCATTAGTTTCGCTCACTCTCGAAATCAAGCATTTTACAGCAGGTTGGAGCAGCCTGTATCTCAGCACAGGAATAAGGTAGGGAAGAATTCTAAGGATCATTTTGACTGCCTCCAGAAGTTAGATCAGATGGCAAATTGGATTTGGTGCTAGGTCTTTCCCTTTAGGTTTTACCCCAACAATGTTTTCATTAGTTTCGCTCACTCTCGAAATCAAGCATTTTACAGCAGGTTGGAGCAGCCTGTATCTCAGCACAGGAATAAGGTAGGGAAGAATTCTAAGGATCATTTTGACTGCCTCCAGAAGTTAGATCAGATGGCAAATTGGATTTGGTGCTAGGTCTTTCCCTTTAGGTTTTACCCCAACAATGTTTTCATTAGTTTCGCTCACTCTCGAAATCAAGCATTTTACAGCAGGTTGGAGCAGCCTGTATCTCAGCACAGGAATAAGGTAGGGAAGAATTCAAATACTCATTTTGACAGCCTCCAGAAGTTAGATCAGATGGCCAATGGAATTTAGTGCTAGGCCTTTCCCTTTAGGTTTTACCCCAACTATATTTTCATTAGTTTCGCTCACTCTCGAAATCAAGCATTTTACAGCAGGTTGGAGCAGCCTGTATCTCAGCACAGGAATAAGGTAGGGAAGAATTCAAATACTCATTTTGACTGCCTCCAGAAGGTAGATCAGATGGCCAATGCAATTTGGTGCTAGGTCTTTCCCTTTAGGTTTTACCCCAACAATGTTTTCATTAGTTTCGCTCACTCTCGAAATCAAGCATTTTACAGCAGGTTGGAGCAGCCTGTATCTCAGCACAGGAATAAGGTAGGGAAGAATTCTAAGGATCATTTTGACTGCCTCCAGAAGTTAGATCAGATGGCAAATTGGATTTGGTGCTAGGTCTTTCCCTTTAGGTTTTACCCCAACAATGTTTTCATTAGTTTCGCTCACTCTCGAAATCAAGCATTTTACAGCAGGTTGGAGCAGCCTGTATCTCAGCACAGGAATAAGGTAGGGAAGAATTCAAATACTCATTTTGACTGCCTCCAGAAGTTAGATCAGATGGCCAATGCAATTTGGTGCTAGGCCTTTCCCTTTAGGTTTTACCCCAACAATGTTTTCATTAGTTTCGCTCACTCTCGAAATCAAGCATTTTACAGCAGGTTGGAGCAGCCTGTATCTCAGCACAGGAATAAGGTAGGGAAGAATTCTAAGGATCATTTTGACTGCCTCCAGAAGTTAGATCAGATGGCAAATTGGATTTGGTGCTAGGTCTTTCCCTTTAGGTTTTACCCCAACAATGTTTTCATTAGTTTCGCTCACTCTCGAAATCAAGCATTTTACAGCAGGTTGGAGCAGCCTGTATCTCAGCACAGGAATAAGGTAGGGAAGAATTCTAAGGATCATTTTGACTGCCTCCAGAAGTTAGATCAGATGGCAAATTGGATTTGGTGCTAGGTCTTTCCCTTTAGGTTTTACCCCAACAATGTTTTCATTAGTTTCGCTCACTCTCGAAATCAAGCATTTTACAGCAGGTTGGAGCAGCCTGTATCTCAGCACAGGAATAAGGTAGGGAAGAATTCAAATACTCATTTTGACAGCCTCCAGAAGTTAGATCAGATGGCCAATGGAATTTAGTGCTAGGCCTTTCCCTTTAGGTTTTACCCCAACAATATTTTCATTAGTTTCGCTCACTCTCGAAATCAAGCATTTTACAGCAGGTTGGAGCAGCCTGTATCTCAGCACAGGAATAAGGTAGGGAAGAATTCAAATACTCATTTTGACTGCCTCCAGAAGTTAGATCAGATGGCCAATGCAATTTGGTGCTAGGTCTTTCCCTTTAGGTTTTACCCCAACAATGTTTTCATTAGTTTCGCTCACTCTCGAAATCAAGCATTTTACAGCAGGTTGGAGCAGCCTGTATCTCAGCACAGGAATAAGGTAGGGAAGAATTCTAAGGATCATTTTGACTGCCTCCAGAAGTTAGATCAGATGGCAAATTGGATTTGGTGCTAGGTCTTTCCCTTTAGGTTTTACCCCAACAATGTTTTCATTAGTTTCGCTCACTCTCGAAATCAAGCATTTTACAGCAGGTTGGAGCAGCCTGTATCTCAGCACAGGAATAAGGTAGGGAAGAATTCAAATACTCATTTTGACAGCCTCCAGAAGTTAGATCAGATGGCCAATGGAATTTAGTGCTAGGCCTTTCCCTTTAGGTTTTACCCCAACAATATTTTCATTAGTTTCGCTCACTCTCGAAATCAAGCATTTTACAGCAGGTTGGAGCAGCCTGTATCTCAGCACAGGAATAAGGTAGGGAAGAATTCAAATACTCAATTTGACTGCCTCCAGAAGTTAGAGCAGATGGCCAATGCAATTTGGTGCTAGGTCTTTCCCTTTAGGTTTTACCCCAACAATGTTTTCATTAGTTTCGCTCACTCTCGAAATCAAGCATTTTACAGCAGGTTGGAGCAGCCTGTATCTCAGCACAGGAATAAGGTAGGGAAGAATGCTAAGGATCATTTTGACTGCCTCCAGAAGTTAGATAAGATGGCTAATGCAATTTGGTGCTAGGCCTTTCCCTTTAGGTTTTACCCCAACAATGTTTTCATTAGTTTCGCTCACTCTCGAAATCAAGCATTTTACAGCAGGTTGGAGCAGCCTGTATCTCAGCACAGGAATAAGGTAGGGAAGAATTCAAATACTCATTTTGACTGCCTCCAGAAGTTAGATCAGATGGCCAATGCAATTTGGTGCTAGGCCTTTCCCTTTAGGTTTTACCCCAACAATGTTTTCATTAGTTTCGCTCACTCTCGAAATCAAGCATTTTACAGCAGGTTGGAGCAGCCTGTATCTCAGCACAGGAATAAGGTAGGGAAGAATTCAAATACTCATTTTGACTGCCTCCAGAAGTTAGATCAGATGGCCAATGGAATTTGGTGCTAGGCCTTTCCCTTTAGGTTTTACCCCAACAATGTTTTCATTAGTTTCGCTCACTCTCGAAATCAAGCATTTTACAGCAGGTTGGAGCAGCCTGTATCTCAGCACAGGAATAAGGTAGGGAAGAATTCAAATACTCATTTTGACTGCCTCCAGACGTTAGATCAGATGGCAAATTGGATTTGGTGCTAGGTCTTTCCCTTTAGGTTTTACCCCAACAATGTTTTCATTAGTTTCGCTCTCTCTTGAAATCAAGCATTTTACAGCAGGTTGGAGCAGCCTGTATCTCAGCACAGGAATAAGGTAGGGAAGAATTCTAAGGATCATTTTGACTGCCTCCAGAAGTTAGATCAGATGGCAAATTGGATTTGGTGCTAGGTCTTTCCCTTTAGGTTTTACCCCAACAATGTTTTCATTAGTTTCGCTCACTCTCGAAATCAAGCATTTTACAGCAGGTTGGAGCAGCCTGTATCTCAGCACAGGAATAAGGTAGGGAAGAATTCAAATACTCATTTTGACTGCCTCCAGAAGTTAGATCAGATGGCCAATGCAATTTGGTGCTAGGTCTTTCCCTTTAGGTTTTACCCCAACAATGTTTTCATTAGTTTCGCTCACTCTCGAAATCAAGCATTTTACAGCAGGTTGGAGCAGCCTGTATCTCAGCACAGTAATAAGGTAGGGAAGAATTCTAAGGATCATTTTGACTGCCTCCAGAAGTTAGATCAGATGGCAAATTGGATTTGGTGCTAGGTATTTCCCTTTAGGTTTTACCCCAACAATGTTTTCATTAGTTTCGCTCACTCTCGAAATCAAGCATTTTACAGCAGGTTGGAGCAGCCTGTATCTCAGCACAGGAATAAGGTAGGGAAGAATTCAAATACTCATTTTGACTGCCTCCAGACGTTAGATCAGATGGCAAATTGGATTTGGTGCTCGGTCTTTCCCTTTAGGTTTTACCCCAACAATGTTTTCATTAGTTTCGCTCACTCTCGAAATCAAGCATTTTACAGCAGGTTGGAGCAGCCTGTATCTCAGCACAGGAATAAGTTAGGGAAGAATTCAAATACTCATTTTGACTGCCTCCAGAAGTTAGATCAAATGGCAAATTGGATTTGGTGCTAGGCCTTTCCCTTTAGGTTTTACCCCAACAATGTTTTCATTAGTTTCGCTCACTCTCGAAATCAAGCATTTTACAGCAGGTTGGAGCAGCCTGTATCTCAGCACAGGAATAAGGTAGGGAAGAATTCAAATACTCATTTTGACTGCCTCCAGAAGTTAGATCAGATGGCAAATTGGATTTGGTGCTAGGTCTTTCCCTTTAGGTTTTACCCCAACAATGTTTTCATTAGTTTCGCTCACTCTCGAAATCAAGCATTTTACAGCAGGTTGGGGCAGCCTGTATCTCAGCACAGGAATAAGGTAGGGAAGAATTCAAATACTCATTTTGACTGCCTCCAGAAGTTAGATCAGATGGCCAATGCAATTTGGTTCTAGGCCTTTCCCTTTAGGTTTTACCCCAACAATGTTTTCATTAGTTTCGCTCACTCTCGAAATCAAGCATTTTACAGCAGGTTGGAGCAGCCTGTATCTCAGCACAGTAATAAGGTAGGGAAGAATTCAAATAATCATTTTGACTGCCTCCAGAAGTTAGATCAGATGGCCAATGCAATTTGGTGCTAGGCCTTTCCCTTTATGTTTTACCCCAACAATGTTTTCATTAGTTTCGCTCACTCTCGAAATCAAGCATTTTACAGCAGGTTGGAGCAGCCTGTATCTCAGCACAGGAATAAGGTAGGGAAGAATTCAAATACTCATTTTGACTGCCTCCAGAAGTTAAATCAGATGGCCAATGCAATTTGGTGCTAGGCCTTTCCCTTTAGGTTTTACCCCAACAATGTTTTCATTAGTTTCGCTCACTCTCGAAATCAAGCATTTTACAGCAGGTTGGAGCAGCCTGTATCTCAGCACAGGAATAAGGTAGGGAAGAATTCTAAGGATCATTTTGACTGCCTCCAGAAGTTAGATCAGATGGCAAATTGGATTTGGTGCTAGGTCTTTCCCTTTAGGTTTTACCCCAACAATGTTTTCATTAGTTTCGCTCACTCTCGAAATCAAGCATTTTACAGCAGGTTGGAGCAGCCTGTATCTCAGCACAGGAATAAGGTAGGGAAGAATTCTAAGGATCATTTTGACTGCCTCCAGACGTTAGATCAGATGGCAAATTGGATTTGGTGCTAGGTCTTTCCCTTTAGGTTTTACCCCAACAATGTTTTCATTAGTTTCGCTCACTCTCGAAATCAAGCATTTTACAGCAGGTTGGAGCAGCCTGTATCTCAGCACAGGAATAAGGTAGGGAAGAATTCAAATACTCATTTTGACTGCCTCCAGAAGTTAGATCAGATGGCCAATGCAATTTGGTGCTAGGCCTTTCCCTTTAGGTTTTACCCCAACAATGTTTTCATTAGTTTCGCTCACTCTCGAAATCAAGCATTTTACAGCAGGTTGGAGCAGCCTGTATCTCAGCACAGGAATAAGGTAGGGAAGAATTCAAATACTCATTTTGACTGCCTCCAGAAGTTAGATCAGATGGCCAATGCAATTTGGTGCTAGGTCTTTCCCTTTAGGTTTTACCCCAACAATGTTTTCATTAGTTTCGCTCACTCTCGAAATCAAGCATTTTACAGCAGGTTGGAGCAGCCTGTATCTCAGCACAGGAATAAGGTAGGGAAGAATTCAAATACTCATTTTGACTGCCTCCAGAAGTTAGATCAGATGGCCAATGCAATTTGGTGCTAGGCCTTTCCCTTTAGGTTTTACCCCAACAATGTTTTCATTAGTTTCGCTCACTCTCGAAATCAAGCATTTTACAGCAGGTTGGAGCAGCCTGTATCTCAGCACAGGAATAAGGTAGGGAAGAATTCTAAGGATCATTTTGACTGCCTCCAGAAGTTAGATCAGATGGCCAATGCAATTTGGTGCTAGGCCTTTCCCTTTAGGTTTTACCCCAACAATGTTTTCATTAGTTTCGCTCACTCTCGAAATCAAGCATTTTACAGCAGGTTGGAGCAGCCTGTATCTCAGCACAGGAATAAGGTAGGGAAGAATTCTAAGGATCATTTTGACTGCCTCCAGACGTTAGATCAGATGGCAAATTGGATTTGGTGCTAGGTCTTTCCCTTTAGGTTTTACCCCAACAATGTTTTCATTAGTTTCGCTCACTCTCGAAATCAAGCATTTTACAGCAGGTTGGAGCAGCCTGTATCTCAGCACAGGAATAAGGTAGGGAAGAATTCTAAGGATCATTTTGACTGCCTCCAGAAGTTAGATCAGATGGCAAATTGGATTTGGTGCTAGGTCTTTCCCTTTAGGTTTTACCCCAACAATGTTTTCATTAGTTTCGCTCACTCTCGAAATCAAGCATTTTACAGCAGGTTGGAGCAGCCTGTATCTCAGCACAGGAATAAGGTAGGGAAGAATTCAAATACTCATTTTGACTGCCTCCAGAAGTTAGATCAGATGGCAAATTGGATTTGGTGCTAGGCCTTTCCCTTTAGGTTTTACCCCAACAATGTTTTCATTAGTTTCGCTCACTCTCGAAATCAAGCATTTTACAGCAGGTTGGAGCAGCCTATATCTCAGCACAGGAATAAGGTAGGGAAGAATTCAAATACTCATTTTGACTGCCTCCAGAAGTTAGATCAGATGGCCAATGCAATTTGGCGCTAGGCCTTTCCCTTTAGGTTTTACCCCAACAATGTTTTCATTAGTTTCGCTCACTCTCGAAATCAAGCATTTTACAGCAGGTTGGAGCAGCCTGTATCTCAGCACAGGAATAAGGTAGGGAAGAATTCAAATACTCATTTTGACTGCCTCCAGAAGTTAGATCAGATGGCCAATGCAATTTGGTGCTAGGTCTTTCCCTTTAGGTTTTACCCCAACAATGTTTTCATTAGTTTCTCTCACTCTCGAAATCAAGCATTTTACAGCAGGTTGGAGCAGCCTGTATCTCAGCACAGGAATAAGGTAGGGAAGAATTCTAAGGATCATTTTGACTGCCTCCGGAAGTTAGATCAGATGGCAAATTGGATTTGGTGCTAGGCCTTTCCCTTTAGGTTTTACCCCAACAATGTTTTCATTAGTTTCGCTCACTCTCGAAATCAAGCATTTTACAGCAGGTTGGAGCAGCCTGTATCTCAGCACAGGAATAAGGTAGGGAAGAATTCTAAGGATCATTTTGACTGCCTCCAGAAGTTAGATCAGATGGCAAATTGGATTTGGTGCTAGGTCTTTCCCTTTAGGTTTTACCCCAACAATGTTTTCATTAGTTTCGCTCACTCTCGAAATCAAGCATTTTACAGCAGGTTGGAGCAGCCTGTATCTCAGCACAGGAATAAGGTAGGGAAGAATTCTAAGGATCATTTTGACTGCCTCCAGAAGTTAGATCAGATGGCAAATTGGATTTGGTGCTAGGTCTTTCCCTTTAGGTTTTACCCCAACAATGTTTTCATTAGTTTCGCTCACTCTCGAAATCAAGCATTTTACAGCAGGTTGGAGCAGCCTGTATCTCAGCACAGGAATAAGGTAGGGAAGAATTCAAATACTCATTTTGACAGCCTCCAGAAGTTAGATCAGATGGCCAATGGAATTTAGTGCTAGGCCTTTCCCTTTAGGTTTTACCCCCAACAATATTTTCATTAGTTTCGCTCACTCTCGAAATCAAGCATTTTACAGCAGGTTGGAGCAGCCTGTATCTCAGCACAGGAATAAGGTAGGGAAGAATTCAAATACTCATTTTGACTGCCTCCAGAAGTTAGATCAGATGGCCAATGCAATTTGGTGCTAGGTCTTTCCCTTTAGGTTTTACCCCAACAATGTTTTCATTAGTTTCGCTCACTCTCGAAATCAAGCATTTTACAGCAGGTTGGAGCAGCCTGTATCTCAGCACAGGAATAAGGTAGGGAAGAATTCTAAGGATCATTTTGACTGCCTCCAGAAGTTAGATAAGATGGCTAATGCAATTTGGTGCTAGGCCTTTCCCTTTAGGTTTTACCCCAACAATGTTTTCATTAGTTTCGCTCCCTCTCGAAATCAAGCATTTTACAGCAGGTTGGAGCAGCCTGTATCTCAGCACAGGAATAAGGTAGGGAAGAATTCTAAGGATCATTTTGACTGCCTCCAGAAGTTAGATCAGATGGCAAATTGGATTTGGTGCTAGGCCTTTCCCTTTAGGTTTTACCCCAACAATGTTTTCATTAGTTTCGCTCACTCTCGAAATCAAGCATTTTACAGCAGGTTGGAGCAGCCTGTATCTCAGCACAGGAATAAGGTAGGGAAGAATTCTAAGGATCATTTTGACTGCCTCCAGAAGTTAGATCAGATGGCAAATTGGATTTGGTGCTAGGTCTTTCCCTTTAGGTTTTACCCCAACAATGTTTTCATTAGTTTCGCTCACTCTCGAAATCAAGCATTTTACAGCAGGTTGGAGCAGCCTGTATCTCAGCACAGGAATAAGGTAGGGAAGAATTCAAATACTCATTTTGACTGCCTCCAGAAGTTAGATCAGATGGCCAATGGAATTTAGTGCTAGGCCTTTCCCTTTAGGTTTTACCCCAACAATATTTTCATTAGTTTCGCTCACTCTCGAAATCAAGCATTTTACAGCAGGTTGGAGCAGCCTGTATCTCAGCACAGGAATAAGGTAGGGAAGAATTCAAATACTCATTTTGACTGCCTCCAGAAGTTAGATCAGATGGCCAATGCAATTTGGTGCTAGGCCTTTCCCTTTAGGTTTTACCCCAACAATGTTTTCATTAGTTTCGCTCACTCTCGAAATCAAGCATTTTACAGCAGGTTGGAGCAGCCTGTATCTCAGCACAGGAATAAGGTAGGGAAGAATTCTAAGGATCATTTTGACTGCCTCCAGAAGTTAGATCAGATGGCAAATTGGATTTGGTGCTAGGTCTTTCCCTTTAGGTTTTACCCCAACAATGTTTTCATTAGTTTCGCTCACTCTCGAAATCAAGCATTTTACAGCAGGTTGGAGCAGCCTGTATCTCAGCACAGGAATAAGGTAGGGAAGAATTCTAAGGATCATTTTGACTGCCTCCAGAAGTTAGATCAGATGGCAAATTGGATTTGGTGCTAGGTCTTTCCCTTTAGGTTTTACCCCAACAATGTTTTCATTAGTTTCGCTCACTCTCGAAATCAAGCATTTTACAGCAGGTTGGAGCAGCCTGTATCTCAGCACAGGAATAAGGTAGGGAAGAATTCAAATACTCATTTTGACAGCCTCCAGAAGTTAGATCAGATGGCCAATGGAATTTAGTGCTAGGCCTTTCCCTTTAGGTTTTACCCCAACTATATTTTCATTAGTTTCGCTCACTCTCGAAATCAAGCATTTTACAGCAGGTTGGAGCAGCCTGTATCTCAGCACAGGAATAAGGTAGGGAAGAATTCAAATACTCATTTTGACTGCCTCCAGAAGGTAGATCAGATGGCCAATGCAATTTGGTGCTAGGTCTTTCCCTTTAGGTTTTACCCCAACAATGTTTTCATTAGTTTCGCTCACTCTCGAAATCAAGCATTTTACAGCAGGTTGGAGCAGCCTGTATCTCAGCACAGGAATAAGGTAGGGAAGAATTCTAAGGATCATTTTGACTGCCTCCAGAAGTTAGATCAGATGGCAAATTGGATTTGGTGCTAGGTCTTTCCCTTTAGGTTTTACCCCAACAATGTTTTCATTAGTTTCGCTCACTCTCGAAATCAAGCATTTTACAGCAGGTTGGAGCAGCCTGTATCTCAGCACAGGAATAAGGTAGGGAAGAATTCAAATACTCATTTTGACTGCCTCCAGAAGTTAGATCAGATGGCCAATGCAATTTGGTGCTAGGCCTTTCCCTTTAGGTTTTACCCCAACAATGTTTTCATTAGTTTCGCTCACTCTCGAAATCAAGCATTTTACAGCAGGTTGGAGCAGCCTGTATCTCAGCACAGGAATAAGGTAGGGAAGAATTCTAAGGATCATTTTGACTGCCTCCAGAAGTTAGATCAGATGGCAAATTGGATTTGGTGCTAGGTCTTTCCCTTTAGGTTTTACCCCAACAATGTTTTCATTAGTTTCGCTCACTCTCGAAATCAAGCATTTTACAGCAGGTTGGAGCAGCCTGTATCTCAGCACAGGAATAAGGTAGGGAAGAATTCTAAGGATCATTTTGACTGCCTCCAGAAGTTAGATCAGATGGCAAATTGGATTTGGTGCTAGGTCTTTCCCTTTAGGTTTTACCCCAACAATGTTTTCATTAGTTTCGCTCACTCTCGAAATCAAGCATTTTACAGCAGGTTGGAGCAGCCTGTATCTCAGCACAGGAATAAGGTAGGGAAGAATTCAAATACTCATTTTGACAGCCTCCAGAAGTTAGATCAGATGGCCAATGGAATTTAGTGCTAGGCCTTTCCCTTTAGGTTTTACCCCAACAATATTTTCATTAGTTTCGCTCACTCTCGAAATCAAGCATTTTACAGCAGGTTGGAGCAGCCTGTATCTCAGCACAGGAATAAGGTAGGGAAGAATTCAAATACTCATTTTGACTGCCTCCAGAAGTTAGATCAGATGGCCAATGCAATTTGGTGCTAGGTCTTTCCCTTTAGGTTTTACCCCAACAATGTTTTCATTAGTTTCGCTCACTCTCGAAATCAAGCATTTTACAGCAGGTTGGAGCAGCCTGTATCTCAGCACAGGAATAAGGTAGGGAAGAATTCTAAGGATCATTTTGACTGCCTCCAGAAGTTAGATCAGATGGCAAATTGGATTTGGTGCTAGGTCTTTCCCTTTAGGTTTTACCCCAACAATGTTTTCATTAGTTTCGCTCACTCTCGAAATCAAGCATTTTACAGCAGGTTGGAGCAGCCTGTATCTCAGCACAGGAATAAGGTAGGGAAGAATTCAAATACTCATTTTGACAGCCTCCAGAAGTTAGATCAGATGGCCAATGGAATTTAGTGCTAGGCCTTTCCCTTTAGGTTTTACCCCAACAATATTTTCATTAGTTTCGCTCACTCTCGAAATCAAGCATTTTACAGCAGGTTGGAGCAGCCTGTATCTCAGCACAGGAATAAGGTAGGGAAGAATTCAAATACTCAATTTGACTGCCTCCAGAAGTTAGAGCAGATGGCCAATGCAATTTGGTGCTAGGTCTTTCCCTTTAGGTTTTACCCCAACAATGTTTTCATTAGTTTCGCTCACTCTCGAAATCAAGCATTTTACAGCAGGTTGGAGCAGCCTGTATCTCAGCACAGGAATAAGGTAGGGAAGAATGCTAAGGATCATTTTGACTGCCTCCAGAAGTTAGATAAGATGGCTAATGCAATTTGGTGCTAGGCCTTTCCCTTTAGGTTTTACCCCAACAATGTTTTCATTAGTTTCGCTCACTCTCGAAATCAAGCATTTTACAGCAGGTTGGAGCAGCCTGTATCTCAGCACAGGAATAAGGTAGGGAAGAATTCAAATACTCATTTTGACTGCCTCCAGAAGTTAGATCAGATGGCCAATGCAATTTGGTGCTAGGCCTTTCCCTTTAGGTTTTACCCCAACAATGTTTTCATTAGTTTCGCTCACTCTCGAAATCAAGCATTTTACAGCAGGTTGGAGCAGCCTGTATCTCAGCACAGGAATAAGGTAGGGAAGAATTCAAATACTCATTTTGACTGCCTCCAGAAGTTAGATCAGATGGCCAATGGAATTTGGTGCTAGGCCTTTCCCTTTAGGTTTTACCCCAACAATGTTTTCATTAGTTTCGCTCACTCTCGAAATCAAGCATTTTACAGCAGGTTGGAGCAGCCTGTATCTCAGCACAGGAATAAGGTAGGGAAGAATTCAAATACTCATTTTGACTGCCTCCAGACGTTAGATCAGATGGCAAATTGGATTTGGTGCTAGGTCTTTCCCTTTAGGTTTTACCCCAACAATGTTTTCATTAGTTTCGCTCTCTCTTGAAATCAAGCATTTTACAGCAGGTTGGAGCAGCCTGTATCTCAGCACAGGAATAAGGTAGGGAAGAATTCAAATACTCATTTTGACTGCCTCCAGAAGTTAGATCAGATGGCAAATTGGATTTCGTGCTAGGCCTTTCCCTTTAGGTTTTACCCCAACAATGTTTTCATTAGTTTCGCTCACTCTCGAAATCAAGCATTTTACAGCAGGTTGGAGCAGCCTGTATCTCAGCACAGGAATAAGGTAGGGAAGAATTCTAAGGATCATTTTGACTGCCTCCAGAAGTTAGATCAGATGGCAAATTGGATTTGGTGCGAGGCCTTTCCCTTTAGGTTTTACCCCAACAATGTTTTCATTAGTTTCGCTCACTCTCGAAATCAAGCATTTTACAGCAGGTTGGAGCAGCCTGTATCTCAGCACAGGAATAAGGTAGGGAAGAATTCTAAGGATCATTTTGACTGCCTCCAGAAGTTAGATAAGATGGCCAATGCAATTTGGTGCTAGGCCTTTCCCTTTAGGTTTTACCCCAACAATGTTTTCATTAGTTTCGCTCACTCTCGAAATCAAGCATTTTACAGCAGGTTGGAGCAGCCTGTATCTCAGCACAGGAATAAGGTAGGGAAGAATTCAAATACTCATTTTGACTGCCTCCAGAAGTTAGATCAGATGGCCAATGCAATTTGGTGCTAGGCCTTTCCCTTTAGGTTTTACCCCAACAATGTTTTCATTAGTTTCGCTCACTCTCGAAATCAAGCATTTTACAGCAGGTTGGAGCAGCCTGTATCTCAGCACAGGAATAAGGTAGGGAAGAATTCAAATACTCATTTTGACTGCCTCCAGAAGTTAGATCAGATGGCCAATGCAATTTGGTGCTAGGTCTTTCCCTTTAGGTTTTACCCCAACAATGTTTTCATTAGTTTCGCTCACTCTCGAAATCAAGCATTTTACAGCAGGTTGGAGCAGCCTGTATCTCAGCACAGGAATAAGGTAGGGAAGAATTCTAAGGATCATTTTGACTGCCTCCAGAAGTTAGATCAGATGGCAAATTGGATTTCGTGCTAGGCCTTTCCCTTTAGGTTTTACCCCAACAATGTTTTCATTAGTTTCGCTCACTCTCGAAATCAAGCATTTTACAGCAGGTTGGAGCAGCCTGTATCTCAGCACAGGAATAAGGTAGGGAAGAATTCAAATACTCATTTTGACTGCCTCCAGAAGTTAGATCAGATGGCCAATGCAATTTGGTGCTAGGCCTTTCCCTTTAGGTTTTACCCCAACAATGTTTTCATTAGTTTCGCTCACTCTCGAAATCAAGCATTTTACAGCAGGTTGGAGCAGCCTGTATCTCAGCACAGGAATAAGGTAGGGAAGAATTCAAATACTCATTTTGACTGCCTCCAGAAGTTAGATCAGATGGCAAATTGGATTTGGTGCTAGGCCTTTCCCTTTAGGTTTTACCCCAACAATGTTTTCATTAGTTTCGCTCACTCTCGAAATCAAGCATATTGCAGCAGGTTGGAGCAGTTTGTATCTCAGCACAGGAATAAGGTAGGGAAGAATTCAAATACTCATTTTGACTGCCTCCAGAAGTTAGATCAGATGGCCAATGCAATTTGGTGCTAGGCCTTTCCCTTTAGGTTTTACCCCAACAATGTTTTCATTAGTTTCGCTCACTCTCGAAATCAAGCATTTTACAGCAGGTTGGAGCAGCCTGTATCTCAGCACAGGAATAAGGTAGGGAAGAATTCTAAGGATCATTTTGACTGCCTCCAGAAGTGAGATCAGATGGCAAATTGGATTTGGTGCTAGGTCTTTCCCTTTAGGTTTTACCCCAACAATGTTTTCATTAGTTTCGCTCACTCTCGAAATCAAGCATTTTAGAGCAGGTTGGAGCAGCCTGTATCTCAGCACAGGAATAAGGTAGGGAAGAATTCTAAGGATCATTTTGACTGCCTCCAGAAGTTAGATAAGATGGCTAATGCAATTTGGTGCTAGGCCTTTCCCTTTAGGTTTTACCCCAACAATGTTTTCATTAGTTTCGCTCACTCTCGAAATCAAGCATTTTACAGCAGGTTGGAGCAGCCTGTATCTCAGCACAGGAATAAGGTAGGGAAGAATTCAAATACTCATTTTGACTGCCTCCAGAAGTTAGATCAGATGGCCAATGCAATTTGGTGCTAGGCCTTTCCCTTTAGGTTTTACCCCAACAATGTTTTCATTAGTTTCGCTCACTCTCGAAATCAAGCATTTTACAGCAGGTTGGAGCAGCCTGTATCTCAGCACAGGAATAAGGTAGGGAAGAATTCAAATACTCATTTTGACTGCCTCCAGAAGTTAGATCAGATGGCCAATGGAATTTGGTGCTAGGCCTTTCCCTTTAGGTTTTACCCCAACAATGTTTTCATTAGTTTCGCTCACTCTCGAAATCAAGCATTTTACAGCAGGTTGGAGCAGCCTGTATCTCAGCACAGGAATAAGGTAGGGAAGAATTCAAATACTCATTTTGACTGCCTCCAGACGTTAGATCAGATGGCAAATTGGATTTGGTGCTAGGTCTTTCCCTTTAGGTTTTACCCCAACAATGTTTTCATTAGTTTCGCTCTCTCTTGAAATCAAGCATTTTACAGCAGGTTGGAGCAGCCTGTATCTCAGCACAGGAATAAGGTAGGGAAGAATTCAAATACTCATTTTGACTGCCTCCAGAAGTTAGATCAGATGGCAAATTGGATTTCGTGCTAGGCCTTTCCCTTTAGGTTTTACCCCAACAATGTTTTCATTAGTTTCGCTCACTCTCGAAATCAAGCATTTTACAGCAGGTTGGAGCAGCCTGTATCTCAGCACAGGAATAAGGTAGGGAAGAATTCTAAGGATCATTTTGACTGCCTCCAGAAGTTAGATCAGATGGCAAATTGGATTTGGTGCTAGGCCTTTCCCTTTAGGTTTTACCCCAACAATGTTTTCATTAGTTTCGCTCACTCTCGAAATCAAGCATTTTACAGCAGGTTGGAGCAGCCTGTATCTCAGCACAGGAATAAGGTAGGGAAGAATTCTAAGGATCATTTTGACTGCCTCCAGAAGTTAGATAAGATGGCCAATGCAATTTGGTGCTAGGCCTTTCCCTTTAGGTTTTACCCCAACAATGTTTTCATTAGTTTCGCTCACTCTCGAAATCAAGCATTTTACAGCAGGTTGGAGCAGCCTGTATCTCAGCACAGGAATAAGGTAGGGAAGAATTCAAATACTCATTTTGACTGCCTCCAGAAGTTAGATCAGATGGCCAATGCAATTTGGTGCTAGGCCTTTCCCTTTAGGTTTTACCCCAACAATGTTTTCATTAGTTTCGCTCACTCTCGAAATCAAGCATTTTACAGCAGGTTGGAGCAGCCTGTATCTCAGCACAGGAATAAGGTAGGGAAGAATTCTAAGGATCATTTTGACTGCCTCCAGAAGTTAGATCAGATGGCCAATGCAATTTGGTGCTAGGCCTTTCCCTTTAGGTTTTACCCCAACAATGTTTTCATTAGTTTCGCTCACTCTCGAAATCAAGCATTTTACAGCAGGTTGGAGCAGCCTGTATCTCAGCACAGGAATAAGGTAGGGAAGAATTCAAATACTCATTTTGACTGCCTCCAGAAGTTAGATCAGATGGCCAATGCAATTTGGTGCTAGGTCTTTCCCTTTAGGTTTTACCCCAACAATGTTTTCATTAGTTTCGCTCACTCTCGAAATCAAGCATTTTACAGCAGGTTGGAGCAGCCTGTATCTCAGCACAGGAATAAGGTAGGGAAGAATTCTAAGGATCATTTTGACTGCCTCCAGAAGTTAGATCAGATGGCAAATTGGATTTCGTGCTAGGCCTTTCCCTTTAGGTTTTACCCCAACAATGTTTTCATTAGTTTCGCTCACTCTCGAAATCAAGCATTTTACAGCAGGTTGGAGCAGCCTGTATCTCAGCACAGGAATAAGGTAGGGAAGAATTCAAATACTCATTTTGACTGCCTCCAGAAGTTAGATCAGATGGCAAATTGGATTTGGTGCTAGGCCTTTCCCTTTAGGTTTTACCCCAACAATGTTTTCATTAGTTTCGCTCACTCTCGAAATCAAGCATTTTACAGCAGGTTGGAGCAGCCTGTATCTCAGCACAGGAATAAGGTAGGGAAGAATTCAAATACTCATTTTGACTGCCTCCAGAAGTTAGATCAGATGGCAAATTGGATTTGGTGCTAGGCCTTTCCCTTTAGGTTTTACCCCAACAATGTTTTCATTAGTTTCGCTCACTCTCGAAATCAAGCATATTGCAGCAGGTTGGAGCAGTTTGTATCTCAGCACAGGAATAAGGTAGGGAAGAATTCAAATACTCATTTTGACTGCCTCCAGAAGTTAGATCAGATGGCCAATGCAATTTGGTGCTAGGCCTTTCCCTTTAGGTTTTACCCCAACAATGTTTTCATTAGTTTCGCTCACTCTCGAAATCAAGCATTTTACAGCAGGTTGGAGCAGCCTGTATCTCAGCACAGGAATAAGGTAGGGAAGAATTCTAAGGATCATTTTGACTGCCTCCAGAAGTGAGATCAGATGGCAAATTGGATTTGGTGCTAGGTCTTTCCCTTTAGGTTTTACCCCAACAATGTTTTCATTAGTTTCGCTCACTCTCGAAATCAAGCATTTTAGAGCAGGTTGGAGCAGCCTGTATCTCAGCACAGGAATAAGGTAGGGAAGAATTCAAATACTCATTTTGACTGCCTCCAGAAGTTAGATCAGATGGCAAATTGGATTTGGTGCTAGGTCTTTCCCTTTAGGTTTTACCCCAACAATGTTTTCATTAGTTTCGCTCACTCTCGAAATCAAGCATTTTACAGCAGGTTGGAGCAGCCTGGTTCTCAGCACAGGAATAAGGTAGGGAAGAATTCTAAGGATCATTTTGACTGCCTCCAGAAGTTAGATCAGATGGCAAATTGGATTTGGTGCTAGGTCTTTCCCTTTAGGCTTTACCCCAACAATGTTTTCATTAGTTTCGCTCACTCTCGAAATCAAGCATTTTACAGCAGGTTGGAGCAGCCTGTATCTCAGCACAGGAATAAGGTAGGGAAGAATTCCAATACTCATTTTGACTGCCTCCAGAAGTTAGATCAGATGGCAAATTGGATTTGGTGCTAGGCCTTTCCCTTTAGGTTTTACCCCAACAATGTTTTCATTAGTTTCGCTCACTCTCGAAATCAAGCATTTTACAGCAGGTTGGAGCAGCCTGTATCTCAGCACAGGAATAAGGTAGGGAAGAATTCAAATACTCATTTTGACTGCCTCCAGAAGTGAGATCAGATGGCAAATTGGATTTGGTGCTAGGTCTTTCCCTTTAGGTTTTACCCCAACAATGTTTTCATTAGTTTCGCTCACTCTCGAAATCAAGCATTTTACAGCAGGTTGGAGCAGCCTGTATCTCAGCACAGGAATAAGGTAGGGAAGAATTCAAATACTCATTTTGACTGCCTCCAGAAGTTAGATTAGATGGCAAATTGGATTTGGTGCTAGGCCTTTCCCTTTAGGTTTTACCCCAACAATGTTTTCATTAGTTTCGCTCACTCTCGAAATCAAGCATTTTACAGCAGGTTGGAGCAGCCTGTATCTCAGCACAGGAATAAGGTAGGGAAGAATTCAAATACTCAATTTGACTGCCTCCAGAAGTTAGATCAGATGGCAAATTGGATTTGGTGCTAGGCCTTTCCCTTTAGGTTTTACCCCAACAATGTTTTCATTAGTTTCGCTCACTCTCGAAATCAAGCATTTTACAGCAGGTTGGAGCAGCCTGTATCTCAGCACAGGAATAAGGTAGGGAAGAATTCAAATACTCATTTTGACTGCCTCCAGAAGTTAGATCAGATGGCCAATGCAATTTGGTGCTAGGCCTTTCCCTTTAGGTTTTACCCCAACAATGTTTTCATTAGTTTCGCTCACTCTCGAAATCAAGCATTTTACAGCAGGTTGGAGCAGCCTGTATCTCAGCACAGGAATAAGGTAGGGAAGAATTCAAATACTCATTTTGACTGCCTCCAGAAGTTAGATCAGATGGCAAATTGGATTTCGTGCTAGGCCTTTCCCTTTAGGTTTTACCCCAACAATGTTTTCATTAGTTTCGCTCACTCTCGAAATCAAGCATTTTACAGCAGGTTGGAGCAGCCTGTATCTCAGCACAGGAATAAGGTAGGGAAGAATTCTAAGGATCATTTTGACTGCCTCCAGAAGTTAGATCAGATGGCAAATTGGATTTGGTGCTAGGCCTTTCCCTTTAGGTTTTACCCCAACAATGTTTTCATTAGTTTCGCTCACTCTCGAAATCAAGCATTTTACAGCAGGTTGGAGCAGCCTGTATCTCAGCACAGGAATAAGGTAGGGAAGAATTCTAAGGATCATTTTGACTGCCTCCAGAAGTTAGATCAGATGGCAAATTGGATTTGGTGCTAGGTCTTTCCCTTTAGGTTTTACCCCAACAATGTTTTCATTAGTTTCGCTCACTCTCGAAATCAAGCATTTTACAGCAGGTTGGAGCAGCCTGTATCTCAGCACAGGAATAAGGTAGGGAAGAATTCAAATACTCATTTTGACAGCCTCCAGAAGTTAGATCAGATGGCCAATGGAATTTAGGGCTAGGCCTTTCCCTTTAGGTTTTACCCCAACAATGTTTTCATTAGTTTCGCTCACTCTCGAAATCAAGCATTTTACAGCAGGTTGGGGCAGCCTGTATCTCAGCACAGGAATAAGGTAGGGAAGAATTCAAATACTCATTTTGACTGCCTCCAGAAGTTAGATCAGATGGCCAATGCAATTTGGTGCTAGGCCTTTCCCTTTAGGTTTTACCCCAACAATGTTTTCATTAGTTTCGCTCACTCTCGAAATCAAGCATTTTACAGCAGGTTGGAGCAGCCTGTATCTCAGCACAGGAATAAGGTAGGGAAGAATTCAAATACTCATTTTGACTGCCTCCAGAAGTTAGATAAGATGGCCAATGCAATTTGGTGCTAGGCCTTTCCCTTTAGGTTTTACCCCAACAATGTTTTCATTAGTTTCGCTCACTCTCGAAATCAAGCATTTTACAGCAGGTTGGAGCAGCCTGTATCTCAGCACAGGAATAAGGTAGGGAAGAATTCAAATACTCATTTTGACTGCCTCCAGAAGTTAGATCAGATGGCCAATGCAATTTGGTGCTAGGCCTTTCCCTTTAGGTTTTACCCCAACAATGTTTTCATTAGTTTCGCTCACTCTCGAAATCAAGCATTTTACAGCAGGTTGGAGCAGCCTGTATCTCAGCACAGGAATAAGGTAGGGAAGAATTCAAATACTCATTTTGACTGCCTCCAGAAGTTAGATCAGATGGCCAATGCAATTTGGTGCTAGGCCTTTCCCTTTAGGTTTTACCCCAACAATGTTTTCATTAGTTTCGCTCACTCTCGAAATCAAGCATTTTACAGCAGGTTGGAGCAGCCTGTATCTCAGCACAGGAATAAGGTAGGGAAGAATTCAAATACTCATTTTGACTGCCTCCAGAAGTTAGATCAGATGGCCAATGCAATTTGGTGCTAGGTCTTTCCCTTTAGGTTTTACCCCAACAATGTTTTCATTAGTTTCGCTCACTCTCGAAATCAAGCATTTTACAGCAGGTTGGAGCAGCCTGTATCTCAGCACAGGAATAAGGTAGGGAAGAATTCTAAGGATCATTTTGACTGCCTCCAGAAGTTAGATCAGATGGCAAATTGGATTTCGTGCTAGGCCTTTCCCTTTAGGTTTTACCCCAACAATGTTTTCATTAGTTTCGCTCACTCTCGAAATCAAGCATTTTACAGCAGGTTGGAGCAGCCTGTATCTCAGCACAGGAATAAGGTAGGGAAGAATTCAAATACTCATTTTGACTGCCTCCAGAAGTTAGATCAGATGGCAAATTGGATTTGGTGCTAGGCCTTTCCCTTTAGGTTTTACCCCAACAATGTTTTCATTAGTTTCGCTCACTCTCGAAATCAAGCATTTTACAGCAGGTTGGAGCAGCCTGTATCTCAGCACAGGAATAAGGTAGGGAAGAATTCAAATACTCATTTTGACTGCCTCCAGAAGTTAGATCAGATGGCAAATTGGATTTGGTGCTAGGCCTTTCCCTTTAGGTTTTACCCCAACAATGTTTTCATTAGTTTCGCTCACTCTCGAAATCAAGCATTTTACAGCAGGTTGGAGCAGCCTGTATCTCAGCACAGGAATAAGGTAGGGAAGAATTCAAATACTCATTTTGACTGCCTCCAGAAGTTAGATCAGATGGCCAATGCAATTTGGTGCTAGGCCTTTCCCTTTAGGTTTTACCCCAACAATGTTTTCATTAGTTTCGCTTACTCTCGAAATCAAGCATTTTACAGCAGGTTGGAGCAGCCTGTATCTCAGCACAGGAATAAGGTAGGGAAGAATTCTAAGGATCATTTTGACTGCCTCCAGAAGTGAGATCAGATGGCAAATTGGATTTGGTGCTAGGTCTTTCCCTTTAGGTTTTACCCCAACAATGTTTTCATTAGTTTCGCTCACTCTCGAAATCAAGCATTTTACAGCAGGTTGGAGCAGCCTGTATCTCAGCACAGGAATAAGGTAGGGAAGAATTCAAATACTCATTTTGACTGCCTCCAGAAGTTAGATCAGATGGCAAATTGGATTTGGTGCTAGGTCTTTCCCTTTAGGTTTTACCCCAACAATGTTTTCATTAGTTTCGCTCACTCTCGAAATCAAGCATTTTACAGCAGGTTGGAGCAGCCTGGTTCTCAGCACAGGAATAAGGTAGGGAAGAATTCTAAGGATCATTTTGACTGCCTCCAGAAGTTAGATCAGATGGCAAATTGGATTTGGTGCTAGGTCTTTCCCTTTAGGCTTTACCCCAACAATGTTTTCATTAGTTTCGCTCACTCTCGAAATCAAGCATTTTACAGCAGGTTGGAGCAGCCTGTATCTCAGCACAGGAATAAGGTAGGGAAGAATTCCAATACTCATTTTGACTGCCTCCAGAAGTTAGATCAGATGGCAAATTGGATTTGGTGCTAGGCCTTTCCCTTTAGGTTTTACCCCAACAATGTTTTCATTAGTTTCGCTCACTCTCGAAATCAAGCATTTTACAGCAGGTTGGAGCAGCCTGTATCTCAGCACAGGAATAAGGTAGGGAAGAATTCAAATACTCATTTTGACTGCCTCCAGAAGTGAGATCAGATGGCAAATTGGATTTGGTGCTAGGTCTTTCCCTTTAGGTTTTACCCCAACAATGTTTTCATTAGTTTCGCTCACTCTCGAAATCAAGCATTTTACAGCAGGTTGGAGCAGCCTGTATCTCAGCACAGGAATAAGGTAGGGAAGAATTCAAATACTCATTTTGACTGCCTCCAGAAGTTAGATTAGATGGCAAATTGGATTTGGTGCTAGGCCTTTCCCTTTAGGTTTTACCCCAACAATGTTTTCATTAGTTTCGCTCACTCTCGAAATCAAGCATTTTACAGCAGGTTGGAGCAGCCTGTATCTCAGCACAGGAATAAGGTAGGGAAGAATTCAAATACTCAATTTGACTGCCTCCAGAAGTTAGATCAGATGGCAAATTGGATTTGGTGCTAGGCCTTTCCCTTTAGGTTTTACCCCAACAATGTTTTCATTAGTTTCGCTCCCTCTCGAAATCAAGCATTTTACAGCAGGTTGGAGCAGCCTGTATCTCAGCACAGGAATAAGGTAGGGAAGAATTCAAATACTCATTTTGACTGCCTCCAGAAGTTAGATCAGATGGCCAATGCAATTTCGTGCTAGGCCTTTCCCTTTAGGTTTTACCCCAACAATGTTTTCATTAGTTTCGCTCACTCTCGAAATCAAGCATTTTACAGCAGGTTGGAGCAGCCTGTATCTCAGCACAGGAATAAGGTAGGGAAGAATTCAAATACTCATTTTGACTGCCTCCAGAAGTTAGATCAGATGGCAAATTGGATTTGGTGCTAGGCCTTTCCCTTTAGGTTTTACCCCAACAATGTTTTCATTAGTTTCGCTCACTCTCGAAATCAAGCATTTTACAGCAGGTTGGAGCAGCCTGTATCTCAGCACAGGAATAAGGTAGGGAAGAATTCAAATACTCATTTTGACTGCCTCCAGAAGTTAGATCAGATGGCAAATTGGATTTGGTGCTAGGCCTTTCCCTTTAGGTTTTACCCCAACAATGTTTTCATTAGTTTCGCTCACTCTCGAAATCAAGCATTTTACAGCAGGTTGGAGCAGCCTGTATCTCAGCACAGGAATAAGGTAGGGAAGAATTCAAATACTCATTTTGACTGCCTCCAGAAGTTAGATCAGATGGCCAATGCAATTTGGTGCTAGGCCTTTCCCTTTAGGTTTTACCCCAACAATGTTTTCATTAGTTTCGCTCACTCTCGAAATCAAGCATTTTACAGCAGGTTGGAGCAGCCTGTATCTCAGCACAGGAATAAGGTAGGGAAGAATTCAAATACTCATTTTGACTGCCTCCAGAAGTTAGATCAGATGGCCAATGCAATTTGGTGCTAGGTCTTTCCCTTTAGGTTTTACCCCAACAATGTTTTCATTAGTTTCGCTCACTCTCGAAATCAAGCATTTTACAGCAGGTTGGAGCAGCCTGTATCTCAGCACAGGAATAAGGTAGGGAAGAATTCTAAGGATCATTTTGACTGCCTCCAGAAGTTAGATCAGATGGCAAATTGGATTTCGTGCTAGGCCTTTCCCTTTAGGTTTTACCCCAACAATGTTTTCATTAGTTTCGCTCACTCTCGAAATCAAGCATTTTACAGCAGGTTGGAGCAGCCTGTATCTCAGCACAGGAATAAGGTAGGGAAGAATTCAAATACTCATTTTGACTGCCTCCAGAAGTTAGATCAGATGGCAAATTGGATTTGGTGCTAGGCCTTTCCCTTTAGGTTTTACCCAACAATGTTTTCATTAGTTTCGCTCACTCTCGAAATCAAGCATTTTACAGCAGGTTGGAGCAGCCTGTATCTCAGCACAGGAATAAGGTAGGGAAGAATTCAAATACTCATTTTGACTGCCTCCAGAAGTTAGATCAGATGGCAAATTGGATTTGGTGCTAGGCCTTTCCCTTTAGGTTTTACCCCAACAATGTTTTCATTAGTTTCGCTCACTCTCGAAATCAAGCATTTTACAGCAGGTTGGAGCAGCCTGTATCTCAGCACAGGAATAAGGTAGGGAAGAATTCAAATACTCATTTTGACTGCCTCCAGAAGTTAGATCAGATGGCCAATGCAATTTGGTGCTAGGCCTTTCCCTTTAGGTTTTACCCCAACAATGTTTTCATTAGTTTCGCTTACTCTCGAAATCAAGCATTTTACAGCAGGTTGGAGCAGCCTGTATCTCAGCACAGGAATAAGGTAGGGAAGAATTCTAAGGATCATTTTGACTGCCTCCAGAAGTGAGATCAGATGGCAAATTGGATTTGGTGCTAGGTCTTTCCCTTTAGGTTTTACCCCAACAATGTTTTCATTAGTTTCGCTCACTCTCGAAATCAAGCATTTTACAGCAGGTTGGAGCAGCCTGTATCTCAGCACAGGAATAAGGTAGGGAAGAATTCAAATACTCATTTTGACTGCCTCCAGAAGTTAGATCAGATGGCAAATTGGATTTGGTGCTAGGTCTTTCCCTTTAGGTTTTACCCCAACAATGTTTTCATTAGTTTCGCTCACTCTCGAAATCAAGCATTTTACAAGCAGGTTGGAGCAGCCTGGTTCTCAGCACAGGAATAAGGTAGGGAAGAATTCTAAGGATCATTTTGACTGCCTCCAGAAGTTAGATCAGATGGCAAATTGGATTTGGTGCTAGGTCTTTCCCTTTAGGCTTTACCCCAACAATGTTTTCATTAGTTTCGCTCACTCTCGAAATCAAGCATTTTACAGCAGGTTGGAGCAGCCTGTATCTCAGCACAGGAATAAGGTAGGGAAGAATTCCAATACTCATTTTGACTGCCTCCAGAAGTTAGATCAGATGGCAAATTGGATTTGGTGCTAGGCCTTTCCCTTTAGGTTTTACCCCAACAATGTTTTCATTAGTTTCGCTCACTCTCGAAATCAAGCATTTTACAGCAGGTTGGAGCAGCCTGTATCTCAGCACAGGAATAAGGTAGGGAAGAATTCAAATACTCATTTTGACTGCCTCCAGAAGTGAGATCAGATGGCAAATTGGATTTGGTGCTAGGTCTTTCCCTTTAGGTTTTACCCCAACAATGTTTTCATTAGTTTCGCTCACTCTCGAAATCAAGCATTTTACAGCAGGTTGGAGCAGCCTGTATCTCAGCACAGGAATAAGGTAGGGAAGAATTCAAATACTCATTTTGACTGCCTCCAGAAGTTAGATTAGATGGCAAATTGGATTTGGTGCTAGGCCTTTCCCTTTAGGTTTTACCCCAACAATGTTTTCATTAGTTTCGCTCACTCTCGAAATCAAGCATTTTACAGCAGGTTGGAGCAGCCTGTATCTCAGCACAGGAATAAGGTAGGGAAGAATTCAAATACTCAATTTGACTGCCTCCAGAAGTTAGATCAGATGGCAAATTGGATTTGGTGCTAGGCCTTTCCCTTTAGGTTTTACCCCAACAATGTTTTCATTAGTTTCGCTCCCTCTCGAAATCAAGCATTTTACAGCAGGTTGGAGCAGCCTGTATCTCAGCACAGGAATAAGGTAGGGAAGAATTCAAATACTCATTTGACTGCCTCCAGAAGTTAGATCAGATGGCCAATGCAATTTCGTGCTAGGCCTTTCCCTTTAGGTTTTACCCCAACAATGTTTTCATTAGTTTCGCTCACTCTCGAAATCAAGCATTTTACAGCAGGTTGGAGCAGCCTGTATCTCAGCACAGGAATAAGGTAGGGAAGAATTCAAATACTCATTTTGACTGCCTCCAGAAGTTAGATCAGATGGCAAATTGGATTTGGTGCTAGGCCTTTCCCTTTAGGTTTTTACCCCAACAATGTTTTCATTAGTTTCGCTCACTCTCGAAATCAAGCATTTTACAGCAGGTTGGAGCAGCCTGTATCTCAGCACAGGAATAAGGTAGGGAAGAATTCAAATACTCATTTTGACTGCCTCCAGAAGTTAGATCAGATGGCAAATTGGATTTGGTGCTAGGCCTTTCCCTTTAGGTTTTACCCCAACAATGTTTTCATTAGTTTCGCTCACTCTCGAAATCAAGCATTTTACAGCAGGTTGGAGCAGCCTGTATCTCAGCACAGGAATAAGGTAGGGAAGAATTCAAATACTCATTTTGACTGCCTCCAGAAGTTAGATCAGATGGCCAATGCAATTTGGTGCTAGGCCTTTCCCTTTAGGTTTTACCCCAACAATGTTTTCATTAGTTTCGCTCACTCTCGAAATCAAGCATTTTACAGCAGGTTGGAGCAGCCTGTATCTCAGCACAGGAATAAGGTAGGGAAGAATTCTAAGGATCATTTTGACTGCCTCCAGAAGTTAGATCAGATGGCAAATTGGATTTGGTGCTAGGTCTTTCCCTTTAGGTTTTACCCCAACAATGTTTTCATTAGTTTCGCTCACTCTCGAAATCAAGCATTTTACAGCAGGTTGGAGCAGCCTGGTTCTCAGCACAGGAATAAGGTAGGGAAGAATTCAAATACTCATTTTGACTGCCTCCAGAAGTGAGATCAGATGGCAAATTGGATTTGGTGCTAGGTCTTTCCCTTTAGGTTTTACCCCAACAATGTTTTCATTAGTTTCGCTCACTCTCGAAATCAAGCATTTTACAGCAGGTTGGAGCAGCCTGTATCTCAGCACAGGAATAAGGTAGGGAAGAATTCAAATACTCATTTTGACTGCCTCCAGAAGTTAGATTAGATGGCAAATTGGATTTGGTGCTAGGCCTTTCCCTTTAGGTTTTACCCCAACAATGTTTTCATTAGTTTCGCTCACTCTCGAAATCAAGCATTTTACAGCAGGTTGGAGCAGCCTGTATCTCAGCACAGGAATAAGGTAGGGAAGAATTCAAATACTCAATTTGACTGCCTCCAGAAGTTAGATCAGATGGCAAATTGGATTTGGTGCTAGGCCTTTCCCTTTAGGTTTTACCCCAACAATGTTTTCATTAGTTTCGCTCCCTCTCGAAATCAAGCATTTTACAGCAGGTTGGAGCAGCCTGTATCTCAGCACAGGAATAAGGTAGGGAAGAATTCAAATACTCATTTTGACTGCCTCCAGAAGTTAGATCAGATGGCCAATGCAATTTGGTGCTAGGCCTTTCCCTTTAGGTTTTACCCCAACAATGTTTTCATTAGTTTCGCTCACTCTCGAAATCAAGCATTTTACAGCAGGTTGGAGCAGCCTGTATCTCAGCACAGGAATAAGGTAGGGAAGAATTCTAAGGATCATTTTGACTGCCTCCAGAAGTTAGATAAGATGGCCAATGTAATTTGGTGCTAGGCCTTTCCCTTTAGGTTTTACCCCAACAATGTTTTCATTAGTTTCGCTCACTCTCGAAATCAAGCATTTTACAGCAGGTTGGAGCAGCCTGTATCTCAGCACAGGAATAAGGTAGGGAAGAATTCAAATACTCATTTTGACTGCCTCCAGAAGTTAGATCAGATGGCCAATGCAATTTGGTGCTAGGCCTTTCCCTTTAGGTTTTACCCCAACAATGTTTTCATTAGTTTCGCTCACTCTCGAAATCAAGCATTTTACAGCAGGTTGGAGCAGCCTGTATCTCAGCACAGGAATAAGGTAGGGAAGAATTCTAAGGATCATTTTGACTGCCTCCAGAAGTGAGATCAGATGGCAAATTGGATTTGGTGCTAGGTCTTTCCCTTTAGGTTTTACCCCAACAATGTTTTCATTAGTTTCGCTCACTCTCGAAATCAAGCATTTTACAGCAGGTTGGAGCAGCCTGTATCTCAGCACAGGAATAAGGTAGGGAAGAATTCAAATACTCATTTTGACTGCCTCCAGAAGTTAGATCAGATGGCAAATTGGATTTGGTGCTAGGTCTTTCCCTTTAGGTTTTACCCCAACAATGTTTTCATTAGTTTCGCTCACTCTCGAAATCAAGCATTTTACAGCAGGTTGGAGCAGCCTGTATCTCAGCACAGGAATAAGGTAGGGAAGAATTCAAATACTCATTTTGACTGCCTCCAGAAGTTAGATCAGATGGCCAATGCAATTTGGTGCTAGGCCTTTCCCTTTAGGTTTTACCCCAACAATGTTTTCATTAGTTTCGCTCACTCTCGAAATCAAGCATTTTACAGCAGGTTGGAGCAGCCTGTATCTCAGCACAGGAATAAGGTAGGGAAGAATTCTAAGGATCATTTTGACTGCCTCCAGAAGTTAGATCAGATGGCAAATTGGATTTGGTGCTAGGTCTTTCCCTTTAGGTTTTACCCCAACAATGTTTTCATTAGTTTCGCTCACTCTCGAAATCAAGCATTTTACAGCAGGTTGGAGCAGCCTGTATCTCAGCACAGGAATAAGGTAGGGAAGAATTCTAAGGATCATTTTGACTGCCTCCAGAAGTTAGATCAGATGGCAAATTGGATTTGGTGCTAGGTCTTTCCCTTTAGGTTTTACCCCAACAATGTTTTCATTAGTTTCGCTCACTCTCGAAATCAAGCATTTTACAGCAGGTTGGAGCAGCCTGTATCTCAGCACAGGAATAAGGTAGGGAAGAATTCTAAGGATCATTTTGACTGCCTCCAGAAGTTAGATCAGATGGCCAATGCAATTTGGTTCTAGGCCTTTCCCTTTAGGTTTTACCCCAACAATGTTTTCATTAGTTTCGCTCACTCTCGAAATCAAGCATTTTACAGCAGGTTGGAGCAGCCTGTATCTCAGCACAGGAATAAGGTAGGGAAGAATTCAAATACTCATTTTGACTGCCTCCAGAAGTTAGATCAGATGGCAAATTGGATTTGGCGCTAGGCCTTTCCCTTTAGGTTTTACCCCAACAATGTTTTCATTAGTTTCGCTCACTCTCGAAATCAAGCATTTTACAGGAGGTTGGAGCAGCCTGTATCTCAGCACAGGAATAAGGTAGGGAAGAATTCTAAGGATCATTTTGACTGCCTCCAGAAGTTAGATCAGATGGCAAATTGGATTTGGTGCTAGGTCTTTCCCTTTAGGTTTTACCCCAACAATGTTTTCATTAGTTTCGCTCACTCTCGAAATCAAGCATTTTACAGCAGGTTGGAGCAGCCTGTATCTCAGCACAGGAATAAGGTAGGGAAGAATTCTAAGGCTCATTTTGACTGCCTCCAGAAGTTAGATCCGATGGCCAATGCAATTTGGCGCTAGGTCTTTCCCTTTAGGTTTTACCCCAACAATGTTTTCATTAGTTTCGCTCACTCTCGAAATCAAGCATTTTACAGCAGGTTGGAGCAGCCTGTATCTCAGCACAGGAATAAGGTAGGGAAGAATTCTAAGGATCATTTTGACTGCCTCCAGAAGTTAGATCAGATGGCAAATTGGATTTGGTGCTAGGTCTTTCCCTTTAGGTTTTACCCCAACAATGTTTTCATTAGTTTCGCTCACTCTCGAAATCAAGCATTTTACAGCAGCTTGGAGCAGCCTGTATCTCAGCACAGGAATAAGGTAGGGAAGAATTCAAATACTCATTTTGACTGCCTCCAGAAGTTAGATCAGATGGCCAATGCAATTTGGTGCTAGGCCTTTCCCTTTAGGTTTTACCCCAACAATGTTTTCATTAGTTTCGCTCACTCTCGAAATCAAGCATTTTACAGCAGGTTGGAGCAGCCTGTATCTCAGCACAGGAATAAGGTAGGGAAGAATTCAAATACTCATTTTGACTGCCTCCAGAAGTTAGATCAGATGGCCAATGCAATTTGGTGCTAGGCCTTTCCCTTTAGGTTTTACCCCAACAATGTTTTCATTAGTTTCGCTCACTCTCGAAATCAAGCATTTTACAGCAGCTTGGAGCAGCCTGTATCTCAGCACAGGAATAAGGTAGGGAAGAATTCAAATACTCATTTTGACTGCCTCCAGAAGTTAGATCAGATGGCCAATGCAATTTGGTGCTAGGCCTTTCCCTTTAGGTTTTACCCCAACAATGTTTTCATTAGTTTCGCTCACTCTCGAAATCAAGCATTTTACAGCAGGTTGGAGCAGCCTGTATCTCAGCACAGGAATAAGGTAGGGAAGAATTCAAATACTCATTTTGACTGCCTCCAGAAGTTAGATCAGATGGCCAATGCAATTTGGTGCTAGGCCTTTCCCTTTAGGTTTTACCCCAACAATGTTTTCATTAGTTTCGCTCACTCTCGAAATCAAGCATTTTACAGCAGGTTGGAGCAGCCTGTATCTCAGCACAGGAATAAGGTAGGGAAGAATTCTAAGGATCATTTTGACTGCCTCCAGAAGTTAGATCAGATGGCAAATTGGATTTGGTGCTAGGTCTTTCCCTTTAGGTTTTACCCCAACAATGTTTTCATTAGTTTCGCTCACTCTCGAAATCAAGCATTTTACAGCAGGTTGGAGCAGCCTGTATCTCAGCACAGGAATAAGGTAGGGAAGAATTCTAAGGATCATTTTGACTGCCTCCACAAGTTAGATCAGATGGCCAATGCAATTTGGCGCTAGGTCTTTCCCTTTAGGTTTTACCCCAACAATGTTTTCATTAGTTTCGCTCACTCTCGAAATCAAGCATTTTACAGCAGGTTGGAGCAGCCTGGTTCTCAGCACAGGAATAAGGTAGGGAAGAATTCTAAGGATCATTTTGACTGCCTCCAGAAGTTAGATCAGATGGCAAATTGGATTTGGTGCTAGGTCTTTCCCTTTAGGCTTTACCCCAACAATGTTTTCATTAGTTTCGCTCACTCTCGAAATCAAGCATTTTACAGCAGGTTGGAGCAGCCTGTATCTCAGCACAGGAATAAGGTAGGGAAGAATTCAAATACTCATTTTGACTGCCTCCAGAAGTTAGATCAGATGGCAAATTGGATTTGGTGCTAGGCCTTTCCCTTTAGGTTTTACCCCAACAATGTTTTCATTAGTTTCGCTCACTCTCGAAATCAAGCATTTTACAGCAGGTTGGAGCAGCCTGTATCTCAGCACAGGAATAAGGTAGGGAAGAATTCAAATACTCATTTTGACTGCCTCCAGAAGTTAGGTCAGATGGCAAATTGGATTTGGTGCTAGGCCTTTCCCTTTAGGTTTTACCCCAACAATGTTTTCATTAGTTTCGCTCACTCTCGAAATCAAGCATTTTACAGCAGGTTGGAGCAGCCTGTATCTCAGCACAGGAATAAGGTAGGGAAGAATTCAAATACTCATTTTGACTGCCTCCAGAAGTTAGATTAGATGGCAAATTGGATTTGGTGCTAGGCCTTTCCCTTTAGGTTTTACCCCCAAAATGTTTTCATTAGTTTCGCTCACTCTCGAAATCAAGCATTTTACAGCAGCTTGGAGCAGCCTGTATCTCAGCACAGGAATAAGGTAGGGAAGAATTCAAATACTCAATTTGACTGCCTCCAGAAGTTAGATCAGATGGCAAATTGGATTTGGTGCTAGGCCTTTCCCTTTAGGTTTTACCCCAACAATGTTTTCATTAGTTTCGCTCACTCTCGAAATCAAGCATTTTACAGCAGGTTGGAGCAGCCTGTATCTCAGCACAGGAATAAGGTAGGGAAGAATTCTAAGGATCATTTTGACTGCCTCCAGAAGTTAGATCAGATGGCAAATTGGATTTGGTGCTAGGTCTTTCCCTTTAGGTTTTACCCCAACAATGTTTTCATTAGTTTCGCTCACTCTCGAAATCAAGCATTTTACAGCAGGTTGGAGCAGCCTGTATCTCAGCACAGGAATAAGGTAGGGAAGAATTCAAATACTCATTTTGACTGCCTCCAGAAGTTAGATCAGATGGCCAATGCAATTTGGTGCTAGGCCTTTCCCTTTAGGTTTTACCCCAACAATGTTTTCATTAGTTTCGCTCACTCTCGAAATCAAGCATTTTACAGCAGGTTGGAGCAGCCTGTATCTCAGCACAGGAATAAGGTAGGGAAGAATTCTAAGGATCATTTTGACTGCCTCCAGAAGTGAGATCAGATGGCAAATTGGATTTGGTGCTAGGTCTTTCCCTTTAGGTTTTACCCCAACAATGTTTTCATTAGTTTCGCTCACTCTCGAAATCAAGCATTTTACAGCAGGTTGGAGCAGCCTGTATCTCAGCACAGGAATAAGGTAGGGAAGAATTCAAATACTCATTTTGACTGCCTCCAGAAGTTAGATCAGATGGCAAATTGGATTTGGTGCTAGGTCTTTCCCTTTAGGTTTTACCCCAACAATGTTTTCATTAGTTTCGCTCACTCTCGAAATCAAGCATTTTACAGCAGGTTGGAGCAGCCTGTATCTCAGCACAGGAATAAGGTAGGGAAGAATTCTAAGGATCATTTTGACTGCCTCCAGAAGTTAGATCAGATGGCCAATGCAATTTGGTGCTAGGCCTTTCCCTTTAGGTTTTACCCCAACAATGTTTTCATTAGTTTCGCTCACTCTCGAAATCAAGCATTTTACAGCAGGTTGGAGCAGCCTGTATCTCAGCACAGGAATAAGGTAGGGAAGAATTCTAAGGATCATTTTGACTGCCTCCAGAAGTTAGATCAGATGGCAAATTGGATTTGGTGCTAGGTCTTTCCCTTTAGGTTTTACCCCAACAATGTTTTCATTAGTTTCGCTCACTCTCGAAATCAAGCATTTTACAGCAGGTTGGAGCAGCCTGTATCTCAGCACAGGAATAAGGTAGGGAAGAATTCAAATACTCATTTTGACTGCCTCCAGAAGTTAGATCAGATGGCCAATGCAATTTGGTGCTAGGTCTTTCCCTTTAGGTTTTACCCCAACAATGTTTTCATTAGTTTCGCTCACTCTCGAAATCAAGCATTTTACAGCAGGTTGGAGCAGCCTGTATCTCAGCACAGGAATAAGGTAGGGAAGAATTCTAAGGATCATTTTGACTGCCTCCAGAAGTTAGATCAGATGGCCAATTGGATTTGGTGCTAGGTCTTTCCCTTTAGGTTTTACCCCAACAATGTTTTCATTAGTTTCGCTCACTCTCGAAATCAAGCATTTTACAGCAGGTTGGAGCAGCCTGTATCTCAGCACAGGAATAAGGTAGGGAAGAATTCTAAGGATCATTTTGACTGCCTCCAGAAGTTAGATCAGATGGCAAATTGGATTTGGTGCTAGGTCTTTCCCTTTAGGTTTTACCCCAACAATGTTTTCATTAGTTTCGCTCACTCTCGAAATCAAGCATTTTACAGCAGGTTGGAGCAGCCTGTATCTCAGCACAGGAATAAGGTAGGGAAGAATTCTAAGGATCATTTTGACTGCCTCCAGAAGTTAGATCAGATGGCCAATGCAATTTGGTTCTAGGCCTTTCCCTTTAGGTTTTACCCCAACAATGTTTTCATTAGTTTCGCTCACTCTCGAAATCAAGCATTTTACAGCAGGTTGGAGCAGCCTGTATCTCAGCACAGGAATAAGGTAGGGAAGAATTCAAATACTCATTTTGACTGCCTCCAGAAGTTAGATCAGATGGCCAATTGGATTTGGTGCTAGGTCTTTCCCTTTAGGTTTTACCCCAACAATGTTTTCATTAGTTTCGCTCACTCTCGAAATCAAGCATTTTACAGCAGGTTGGAGCAGCCTGTATCTCAGCACAGGAATAAGGTAGGGAAGAATTCTAAGGATCATTTTGACTGCCTCCAGAAGTTAGATCAGATGGCAAATTGGATTTGGTGCTAGGTCTTTCCCTTTAGGTTTTACCCCAACAATGTTTTCATTAGTTTCGCTCACTCTCGAAATCAAGCATTTTACAGCAGGTTGGAGCAGCCTGTATCTCAGCACAGGAATAAGGTAGGGAAGAATTCTAAGGCTCATTTTGACTGCCTCCAGAAGTTAGATCAGATGGCCAATGCAATTTGGCGCTAGGTCTTTCCCTTTAGGTTTTACCCCAACAATGTTTTCATTAGTTTCGCTCACTCTCGAAATCAAGCATTTTACAGCAGGTTGGAGCAGCCTGTATCTCAGCACAGGAATAAGGTAGGGAAGAATTCTAAGGATCATTTTGACTGCCTCCAGAAGTTAGATCAGATGGCAAATTGGATTTGGTGCTAGGTCTTTCCCTTTAGGTTTTACCCCAACAATGTTTTCATTAGTTTCGCTCCCTCTCGAAATCAAGCATTTTACAGCAGGTTGGAGCAGCCTGTATCTCAGCACAGTAATAAGGTAGGGAAGAATTCAAATACTCATTTTGACTGCCTCCAGAAGTTAGATCAGATGGCCAATGCAATTTGGTGCTAGGCCTTTCCCTTTAGGTTTTACCCCAACAATGTTTTCATTAGTTTCGCTCACTCTCGAAATCAAGCATTTTACAGCAGGTTGGAGCAGCCTGTATCTCAGCACAGGAATAAGGTAGGGAAGAATTCAAATACTCATTTTGACTGCCTCCAGAAGTTAGATCAGATGGCCAATGCAATTTGGTGCTAGGCCTTTCCCTTTAGGTTTTACCCCAACAATGTTTTCATTAGTTTCGCTCACTCTCGAAATCAAGCATTTTACAGCAGGTTGGAGCAGCCTGTATCTCAGCACAGGAATAAGGTAGGGAAGAATTCAAATACTCATTTTGACTGCCTCCAGAAGTTAGATCAGATGGCCAATGCAATTTGGTGCTAGGCCTTTCCCTTTAGGTTTTACCCCAACAATGTTTTCATTAGTTTCGCTCACTCTCGAAATCAAGCATTTTACAGCAGGTTGGAGCAGCCTGTATCTCAGCACAGGAATAAGGTAGGGAAGAATTCAAATACTCATTTTGACTGCCTCCAGAAGTTAGATCAGATGGCCAATGCAATTTGGTGCTAGGCCTTTCCCTTTACGTTTTACCCCAACAATGTTTTCATTAGTTTCGCTCACTCTCGAAATCAAGCATTTTACAGCAGGTTGGAGCAGCCTGTATCTCAGCACAGGAATAAGGTAGGGAAGAATTCTAAGGATCATTTTGACTGCCTCCAGAAGTTAGATCAGATGGCAAATTGGATTTGGTGCTAGGTCTTTCCCTTTAGGTTTTACCCCAACAATGTTTTTATTAGTTTCGCTCACTCTCGAAATCAAGCATTTTACAGCAGGTTGGAGCAGCCTGTATCTCAGCACAGGAATAAGGTAGGGAAGAATTCAAATACTCATTTTGACTGCCTCCAGAAGTTAGATCAGATGGCCAATGCAATTTGGCGCTAGGTCTTTCCCTTTAGGTTTTACCCCAACAATGTTTTCATTAGTTTCGCTCACTCTCGAAATCAAGCATTTTACAGCAGGTTGGAGCAGCCTGTATCTCAGCACAGGAATAAGGTAGGGAAGAATTCTAAGGATCATTTTGACTGCCTCCAGAAGTTAGATCAGATGGCAAATTGGATTTGGTGCTAGGTCTTTCCCTTTAGGTTTTACCCCAACAATGTTTTCATTAGTTTCGCTCACTCTCGAAATCAAGCATTTTACAGCAGGTTGGAGCAGCCGGTATCTCAGCACAGGAATAAGGTAGGGAAGAATTCTAAGGATCATTTTGACTGCCTCCAGAAGTTAGATCAGATGGCCAATGCAATTTGGTTCTAGGCCTTTCCCTTTAGGTTTTACCCCAACAATGTTTTCATTAGTTTCGCTCACTCTCGAAATCAAGCATTTTACAGCAGGTTGGAGCAGCCTGTATCTCAGCACAGGAATAAGGTAGGGAAGAATTCAAATACTCATTTTGACTGCCTCCAGAAGTTAGATCAGATGGCCAATGCAATTTGGTGCTAGGCCTTTCCCTTTAGGTTTTACCCCAACAATGTTTTCATTAGTTTCGCTCACTCTCGAAATCAAGCATTTTACAGCAGGTTGGAGCAGCCTGTATCTCAGCACAGGAATACGGTAGGAAAGAATTCTAAGGATCATTTTGACTGCCTCCAGAAGTGAGATCAGATGGCAAATTGGATTTGGTGCTAGGTCTTTCCCTTTAGGTTTTACCCCAACAATGTTTTCATTAGTTTCGCTCACTCTCGAAATCAAGCATTTTACAGCAGGTTGGAGCAGCCTGTATCTCAGCACAGGAATAAGGTAGGGAAGAATTCAAATACTCATTTTGACTGCCTCCAGAAGTTAGATCAGATGGCCAATGCAATTTGGCGCTAGGCCTTTCCCTTTAGGTTTTACCCCAACAATGTTTTCATTAGTTTCGCTCACTCTCGAAATCAAGCATTTTACAGCAGGTTGGAGCAGCCTGTATCTCAGCACAGGAATAAGGTAGGGAAGAATTCTAAGGATCATTTTGACTGCCTCCAGAAGTGAGATCAGATGGCAAATTGGATTTGGTGCTAGGTCTTTCCCTTTAGGTTTTACCCCAACAATGTTTTCATTAGTTTCGCTCACTCTCGAAATCAAGCATTTTACAGCAGGTTGGAGCAGCCTGTATCTCAGCACAGGAATAAGGTAGGGAAGAATTCAAATACTCATTTTGACTGCCTCCAGAAGTTAGATCAGATGGCCAATGCAATTTGGCGCTAGGCCTTTCCCTTTAGGTTTTACCCCAACAATGTTTTCATTAGTTTCGCTCACTCTCGAAATCAAGCATTTTACAGGAGGTTGGAGCAGCCTGTATCTCAGCACAGGAATAAGGTAGGGAAGAATTCTAAGGATCATTTTGACTGCCTCCAGAAGTTAGATCAGATGGCAAATTGGATTTGGTGCTAGGTCTTTCCCTTTAGGTTTTACCCCAACAATGTTTTCATTAGTTTCGCTCACTCTCGAAATCAAGCATTTTACAGCAGCTTGGAGCAGCCTGTATCTCAGCACAGTAATAAGGTAGGGAAGAATTCAAATACTCATTTTGACTGCCTCCAGAAGTTAGATCAGATGGCCAATGCAATTTGGTGCTAGGCCTTTCCCTTTAGGTTTTACCCCAACAATGTTTTCATTAGTTTCGCTCACTCTCGAAATCAAGCATTTTACAGCAGGTTGGAGCAGCCTGTATCTCAGCACAGGAATAAGGTAGGGAAGAATTCAAATACTCATTTTGACTGCCTCCAGAAGTTAGATCAGATGGCCAATGCAATTTGGTGCTAGGCCTTTCCCTTTAGGTTTTACCCCAACAATGTTTTCATTAGTTTCGCTCACTCTCGAAATCAAGCATTTTACAGCAGGTTGGAGCAGCCTGTATCTCAGCACAGGAATAAGGTAGGGAAGAATTCTAAGGATCATTTTGACTGCCTCCAGAAGTTAGATCAGATGGCAAATTGGATTTGGTGCTAGGTCTTTCCCTTTAGGTTTTACCCCAACAATGTTTTCATTAGTTTCGCTCACTCTCGAAATCAAGCATTTTACAGCAGGTTGGAGCAGCCTGTATCTCAGCACAGGAATAAGGTAGGGAAGAATTCAAATACTCATTTTGACTGCCTCCAGAAGTTAGATCAGATGGCCAATGCAATTTGGTGCTAGGCCTTTCCCTTTAGGTTTTACCCCAACAATGTTTTCATTAGTTTCGCTCACTCTCGAAATCAAGCATTTTACAGCAGGTTGGAGCAGCCTGTATCTCAGCACAGGAATAAGGTAGGGAAGAATTCAAATACTCATTTTGACTGCCTCCAGAAGTTAGATCAGATGGCCAATGCAATTTGGTGCTAGGCCTTTCCCTTTAGGTTTTACCCCAACAATGTTTTCATTAGTTTTGCTCACTCTCGAAATCAAGCATTTTACAGCAGGTTGGAGCAGCCTGTATCTCAGCACAGGAATACGGTAGGGAAGAATTCTAAGGATCATTTTGACTGCCTCCAGAAGTGAGATCAGATGGCAAATTGGATTTGGTGCTAGGTCTTTCCCTTTAGGTTTTACCCCAACAATGTTTTCATTAGTTTCGCTCACTCTCGAAATCAAGCATTTTACAGCAGGTTGGAGCAGCCTGTATCTCAGCACAGGAATAAGGTAGGGAAGAATTCAAATACTCATTTTGACTGCCTCCAGAAGTTAGATCAGATGGCCAATGCAATTTGGCGCTAGGCCTTTCCCTTTAGGTTTTACCCCAACAATGTTTTCATTAGTTTCGCTCACTCTCGAAATCAAGCATTTTACAGGAGGTTGGAGCAGCCTGTATCTCAGCACAGGAATAAGGTAGGGAAGAATTCTAAGGATCATTTTGACTGCCTCCAGAAGTTAGATCAGATGGCAAATTGGATTTGGTGCTAGGTCTTTCCCTTTAGGTTTTACCCCAACAATGTTTTCATTAGTTTCGCTCACTCTCGAAATCAAGCATTTTACAGCAGCTTGGAGCAGCCTGTATCTCAGCAGAGTAATAAGGTAGGGAAGAATTCAAATACTCATTTTGACTGCCTCCAGAAGTTAGATCAGATGGCCAATGCAATTTGGTGCTAGGCCTTTCCCTTTAGGTTTTACCCCAACAATGTTTTCATTAGTTTCGCTCACTCTCGAAATCAAGCATTTTACAGCAGGTTGGAGCAGCCTGTATCTCAGCACAGGAATAAGGTAGGGAAGAATTCAAATACTCATTTTGACTGCCTCCAGAAGTTAGATCAGATGGCCAATGCAATTTGGTGCTAGGCCTTTCCCTTTAGGTTTTACCCCAACAATGTTTTCATTAGTTTCGCTCACTCTCGAAATCAAGCATTTTACAGCAGGTTGGAGCAGCCTGTATCTCAGCACAGGAATAAGGTAGGGAAGAATTCTAAGGATCATTTTGACTGCCTCCAGAAGTTAGATCAGATGGCAAATTGGATTTGGTGCTAGGTCTTTCCCTTTAGGTTTTACCCCAACAATGTTTTCATTAGTTTCGCTGACTCTCGAAATCAAGCATTTTACAGCAGGTTGGAGCAGCCTGTATCTCAGCACAGGAATAAGGTAGGGAAGAATTCAAATACTCATTTTGACTGCCTCCAGAAGTTAGATCAGATGGCCAATGCAATTTGGTGCTAGGCCTTTCCCTTTAGGTTTTACCCCAACAATGTTTTCATTAGTTTCGCTCACTCTCGAAATCAAGCATTTTACAGCAGGTTGGAGCAGCCTGTATCTCAGCACAGGAATAAGGTAGGGAAGAATTCTAAGGATCATTTTGACTGCCTCCAGAAGTTAGATCAGATGGCAAATTGGATTTGGTGCTAGGTCTTTCCCTTTAGGTTTTACCCCAACAATGTTTTCATTAGTTTCGCTCACTCTCGAAATCAAGCATTTTACAGCAGGTTGGAGCAGCCTGTATCTCAGCACAGGAATAAGGTAGGGAAGAATTCAAATACTCATTTTGACTGCCTCCAGCATTTAGATCAGATGGCCAATGCAATTTGGCGCTAGGTCTTTCCCTTTAGGTTTTACCCCAACAATGTTTTCATTAGTTTCGCTCACTCTCGAAATCAAGCATTTTACAGCAGGTTGGAGCAGCCTGTATCTCAGCACAGGAATAAGGTAGGGAAGAATTCTAAGGATCATTTTGACTGCCTCCAGAAGTTAGATCAGATGGCAAATTGGATTTGGTGCTAGGTCTTTCCCTTTAGGTTTTACCCCAACAATGTTTTCATTAGTTTCGCTCACTCTCGAAATCAAGCATTTTACAGCAGCTTGGAGCAGCCTGTATCTCAGCACAGTAATAAGGTAGGGAAGAATTCAAATACTCATTTTGACTGCCTCCAGAAGTTAGATCAGATGGCCAATGCAATTTGGTGCTAGGCCTTTCCCTTTAGGTTTTACCCCAACAATGTTTTCATTAGTTTCGCTCACTCTCGAAATCAAGCATTTTACAGCAGGTTGGAGCAGCCTGTATCTCAGCACAGGAATAAGGTAGGGAAGAATTCAAATACTCATTTTGACTGCCTCCAGAAGTTAGATCAGATGGCCAATGCAATTTGGTGCTAGGCCTTTCCCTTTAGGTTTTACCCCAACAATGTTTTCATTAGTTTCGCTCACTCTCGAAATCAAGCATTTTACAGCAGGTTGGAGCAGCCTGTATCTCAGCACAGGAATACGGTAGGGAAGAATTCTAAGGATCATTTTGACTGCCTCCAGAAGTGAGATCAGATGGCAAATTGGATTTGGTGCTAGGTCTTTCCCTTTAGGTTTTACCCCAACAATGTTTTCATTAGTTTCGCTCACTCTCGAAATCAAGCATTTTACAGCAGGTTGGAGCAGCCTGTATCTCAGCACAGGAATAAGGTAGGGAAGAATTCAAATACTCATTTTGACTGCCTCCAGAAGTTAGATCAGATGGCCAATGCAATTTGGCGCTAGGCCTTTCCCTTTAGGTTTTACCCCAACAATGTTTTCATTAGTTTCGCTCACTCTCGAAATCAAGCATTTTACAGCAGGTTGGAGCAGCCTGTATCTCAGCACAGGAATAAGGTAGGGAAGAATTCTAAGGATCATTTTGACTGCCTCCAGAAGTTAGATCAGATGGCAAATTGGATTTGGTGCTAGGTCTTTCCCTTTAGGTTTTACCCCAACAATGTTTTCATTAGTTTCGCTCACTCTCGAAATCAAGCATTTTACAGCAGGTTGGAGCAGCCTGTATCTCAGCACAGGAATAAGGTAGGGAAGAATTCAAATACTCATTTTGACTGCCTCCAGAAGTTAGATCAGATGGCCAATGCAATTTGGCGCTAGGCCTTTCCCTTTAGGTTTTACCCCAACAATGTTTTCATTAGTTTCGCTCACTCTCGAAATCAAGCATTTTACAGGAGGTTGGAGCAGCCTGTATCTCAGCACAGGAATAAGGTAGGGAAGAATTCTAAGGATCATTTTGACTGCCTCCAGAAGTTAGATCAGATGGCAAATTGGATTTGGTGCTAGGTCTTTCCCTTTAGGTTTTACCCCAACAATGTTTTCATTAGTTTCGCTCACTCTCGAAATCAAGCATTTTACAGCAGGTTGGAGCAGCCTGTATCTCAGCACAGGAATAAGGTAGGGAAGAATTCAAATACTCATTTTGACTGCCTCCAGAAGTTAGATCAGATGGCCAATGCAATTTGGTGCTAGGCCTTTCCCTTTAGGTTTTACCCCAACAATGTTTTCATTAGTTTCGCTCACTCTCGAAATCAAGCATTTTACAGCAGGTTGGAGCAGCCTGTATCTCAGCACAGGAATAAGGTAGGGAAGAATTCAAATACTCATTTTGACTGCCTCCAGAAGTTAGATCAGATGGCCAATGCAATTTGCTGCTAGGCCTTTCCCTTTAGGTTTTACCCCAACAATGTTTTCATTAGTTTCGCTCACTCTCGAAATCAAGCATTTTACAGCAGGTTGGAGCAGCCTGTATCTCAGCACAGGAATAAGGTAGGGAAGAATTCTAAGGATCATTTTGACTGCCTCCAGAATTTAGATAAGATGGCTAATGCAATTTGGTGCTAGGCCTTTCCCTTTAGGTTTTACCCCAACAATGTTTTCATTAGTTTCGCTCACTCTCGAAATCAAGCATTTTACAGCAGGTTGGAGCAGCCTGTATCTCAGCACAGGAATAAGGTAGGGAAGAATTCAAATACTCATTTTGACTGCCTCCAGAAGTTAGATCAGATGGCAAATTGGATTTGGTGCTAGGTCTTTCCCTTTAGGTTTTACCCCAACAATGTTTTCATTAGTTTCGCTCACTCTCGAAATCAAGCATTTTACAGCAGGTTGGAGCAGCCTGTATCTCAGCACAGGAATAAGGTAGGGAAGAATTCAAATACTCATTTTGACTGCCTCCAGAAGTTAGATCAGATGGCCAATGCAATTTGGTGCTAGGTCTTTCCCTTTAGGTTTTACCCCAACAATGTTTTCATTAGTTTCGCTCACTCTCGAAATCAAGCATTTTACAGCAGGTTGGAGCAGCCTGTATCTCAGCACAGGAATAAGGTAGGGAAGAATTCAAATACTCATTTTGACTGCCTCCAGAAGTTAGATCAGATGGCCAATGCAATTTGGCGCTAGGCCTTTCCCTTTAGGTTTTACCCCAACAATGTTTTCATTAGTTTCGCTCACTCTCGAAATCAAGCATTTTACAGGAGGTTGGAGCAGCCTGTATCTCAGCACAGGAATAAGGTAGGGAAGAATTCTAAGGATCATTTTGACTGCCTCCAGAAGTTAGATCAGATGGCAAATTGGATTTGGTGCTAGGTCTTTCCCTTTAGGTTTTACCCCAACAATGTTTTCATTAGTTTCGCTCACTCTCGAAATCAAGCATTTTACAGCAGGTTGGAGCAGCCTGTATCTCAGCACAGGAATAAGGTAGGGAAGAATTCTAAGGATCATTTTGACTGCCTCCAGAAGTTAGATCAGATGGCCAATGCAATTTGGTTCTAGGCCTTTCCCTTTAGGTTTTACCCCAACAATGTTTTCATTAGTTTCGCTCACTCTCGAAATCAAGCATTTTACAGCAGGTTGGAGCAGCCTGTATCTCAGCACAGTAATAAGGTAGGGAAGAATTCAAATACTCATTTTGACTGCCTCCAGAAGTTAGATCAGATGGCCAATGCAATTTGGCGCTAGGCCTTTCCCTTTAGGTTTTACCCCAACAATGTTTTCATTAGTTTCGCTCACTCTCGAAATCAAGCATTTTACAGCAGGTTGGAGCAGCCTGTATCTCAGCACAGGAATAAGGTAGGGAAGAATTCAAATACTCATTTTGACTGCCTCCAGAAGTTAGATCAGATGGCCAATGCAATTTGGTGCTAGGCCTTTCCCTTTAGGTTTTACCCCAACAATGTTTTCATTAGTTTCGCTCACTCTCGAAATCAAGCATTTTACAGCAGGTTGGAGCAGCCTGTATCTCAGCACAGGAATAAGGTAGGGAAGAATTCTAAGGATCATTTTGACTGCCTCCAGAATTTAGATAAGATGGCTAATGCAATTTGGTGCTAGGCCTTTCCCTTTAGGTTTTACCCCAACAATGTTTTCATTAGTTTCGCTCACTCTCGAAATCAAGCATTTTACAGCAGGTTGGAGCAGCCTGTATCTCAGCACAGGAATAAGGTAGGGAAGAATTCAAATACTCATTTTGACTGCCTCCAGAAGTTAGATCAGATGGCAAATTGGATTTGGTGCTAGGTCTTTCCCTTTAGGTTTTACCCCAACAATGTTTTCATTAGTTTCGCTCACTCTCGAAATCAAGCATTTTACAGCAGGTTGGAGCAGCCTGTATCTCAGCACAGGAATAAGGTAGGGAAGAATTCAAATACTCATTTTGACTGCCTCCAGAAGTTAGATCAGATGGCCAATGCAATTTGGTGCTAGGTCTTTCCCTTTAGGTTTTACCCCAACAATGTTTTCATTAGTTTCGCTCACTCTCGAAATCAAGCATTTTACAGCAGGTTGGAGCAGCCTGTATCTCAGCACAGGAATAAGGTAGGGAAGAATTCTAAGGATCATTTTGACTGCCTCCAGAAGTTAGATCAGATGGCAAATTGGATTTGGTGCTAGGTCTTTCCCTTTAGGTTTTACCCCAACAATGTTTTCATTAGTTTCGCTCACTCTCGAAATCAAGCATTTTACAGCAGGTTGGAGCAGCCTGTATCTCAGCACAGGAATAAGGTAGGGAAGAATTCAAATACTCATTTTGACTGCCTCCAGAAGTTAGATCAGATGGCAAATTGGATTTGGTGCTAGGTCTTTCCCTTTAGGTTTTACCCCAACAATGTTTTCATTAGTTTCGCTCACTCTCGAAATCAAGCATTTTACAGCAGGTTGGAGCAGCCTGTATCTCAGCACAGGAATAAGGTAGGGAAGAATTCTAAGGATCATTTTGACTGCCTCCAGAAGTTAGATCAGATGGCAAATTGGATTTGGTGCTAGGTCTTTCCCTTTAGGTTTTACCCCAACAATGTTTTCATTAGTTTCGCTCACTCTCGAAATCAAGCATTTTACAGCAGGTTGGAGCAGCCTGTATCTCAGCACAGGAATAAGGTAGGGAAGAATTCTAAGGATCATTTTGACTGCCTCCAGAAGTTAGATCAGATGGCCAATGCAATTTGGTGCTAGGCCTTTCCCTTTAGGTTTTACCCCAACAATGTTTTCATTAGTTTCGCTCACTCTCGAAATCAAGCATTTTACAGCAGGTTGGAGCAGCCTGTATCTCAGCACAGGAATAAGGTAGGGAAGAATTCTAAGGATCATTTTGACTGCCTCCAGAAGTTAGATCAGATGGCAAATTGGATTTGGTGCTAGGTCTTTCCCTTTAGGTTTTACCCCAACAATGTTTTCATTAGTTTCGCTCACTCTCGAAATCAAGCATTTTACAGCAGGTTGGAGCAGCCTGTATCTCAGCACAGGAATAAGGTAGGGAAGAATTCAAATACTCATTTTGACTGCCTCCAGAAGTTAGATCAGATGGCCAATGCAATTTGGTGCTAGGTCTTTCCCTTTAGGTTTTACCCCAACAATGTTTTCATTAGTTTCGCTCACTCTCGAAATCAAGCATTTTACAGCAGGTTGGAGCAGCCTGTATCTCAGCACAGGAATAAGGTAGGGAAGAATTCTAAGGATCATTTTGACTGCCTCCAGAAGTTAGATCAGATGGCAAATTGGATTTGGTGCTAGGTCTTTCCCTTTAGGTTTTACCCCAACAATGTTTTCATTAGTTTCGCTCACTCTCGAAATCAAGCATTTTACAGCAGGTTGGAGCAGCCTGTATCTCAGCACAGGAATAAGGTAGGGAAGAATTCAAATACTCATTTTGACTGCCTCCAGAAGTTAGATCAGATGGCAAATTGGATTTGGTGCTAGGTCTTTCCCTTTAGGTTTTACCCCAACAATGTTTTCATTAGTTTCGCTCACTCTCGAAATCAAGCATTTTACAGGAGGTTGGAGCAGCCTGTATCTCAGCACAGGAATAAGGTAGGGAAGAATTCTAAGGATCATTTTGACTGCCTCCAGAAGTTAGATCAGATGGCAAATTGGATTTGGTGCTAGGTCTTTCCCTTTAGGTTTTACCCCAACAATGTTTTCATTAGTTTCGCTCACTCTCGAAATCAAGCATTTTACAGCAGGTTGGAGCAGCCTGTATCTCAGCACAGGAATAAGGTAGGGAAGAATTCTAAGGATCATTTTGACTGCCTCCAGAAGTTAGATCAGATGGCCAATGCAATTTGGTGCTAGGCCTTTCCCTTTAGGTTTTACCCCAACAATGTTTTCATTAGTTTCGCTCACTCTCGAAATCAAGCATTTTACAGCAGGTTGGAGCAGCCTGTATCTCAGCACAGGAATAAGGTAGGGAAGAATTCTAAGGATCATTTTGACTGCCTCCAGAAGTTAGATCAGATGGCAAATTGGATTTGGTGCTAGGTCTTTCCCTTTAGGTTTTACCCCAACAATGTTTTCATTAGTTTCGCTCACTCTCGAAATCAAGCATTTTACAGCAGGTTGGAGCAGCCTGTATCTCAGCACAGGAATAAGGTAGGGAAGAATTCTAAGGATCATTTTGACTGCCTCCAGAAGTTAGATCAGATGGCCAATGCAATTTGGTGCTAGGCCTTTCCCTTTAGGTTTTACCCCAACAATGTTTTCATTAGTTTCGCTCACTCTCAAAATCAAGCATTTTACAGCAGGTTGGAGCAGCCTGTATCTCAGCACAGGAATAAGGTAGGGAAGAATTCAAATACTCATTTTGACTGCCTCCAGAAGTTAGATCAGATGGCCAATGCAATTTGGTGCTAGGCCTTTCCCTTTAGGTTTTACCCCAACAATGTTTTCATTAGTTTCGCTCACTCTCGAAATCAAGCATTTTACAGCAGGTTGGAGCAGCCTGTATCTCAGCACAGGAATAAGGTAGGGAAGAATTCTAAGGATCATTTTGACTGCCTCCAGAAGTGAGATCAGATGGCAAATTGGATTTGGTGCTAGGTCTTTCCCTTTAGGTTTTACCCCAACAATGTTTTCATTAGTTTCGCTCACTCTCGAAATCAAGCATTTTACAGCAGGTTGGAGCAGCCTGTATCTCAGCACAGGAATAAGGTAGGGAAGAATTCAAATACTCATTTTGACTGCCTCCAGAAGTTAGATCAGATGGCCAATGCAATTTGGCGCTAGGCCTTTCCCTTTAGGTTTTACCCCAACAATGTTTTCATTAGTTTCGCTCACTCTCGAAATCAAGCATTTTACAGGAGGTTGGAGCAGCCTGTATCTCAGCACAGGAATAAGGTAGGGAAGAATTCTAAGGATCATTTTGACTGCCTCCAGAAGTTAGATCAGATGGCAAATTGGATTTGGTGCTAGGTCTTTCCCTTTAGGTTTTACCCCAACAATGTTTTCATTAGTTTCGCTCACTCTCGAAATCAAGCATTTTACAGCAGCTTGGAGCAGCCTGTATCTCAGCACAGTAATAAGGTAGGGAAGAATTCAAATACTCATTTTGACTGCCTCCAGAAGTTAGATCAGATGGCCAATGCAATTTGGTGCTAGGCCTTTCCCTTTAGGTTTTACCCCAACAATGTTTTCATTAGTTTCGCTCACTCTCGAAATCAAGCATTTTACAGCAGGTTGGAGCAGCCTGTATCTCAGCACAGGAATAAGGTAGGGAAGAATTCAAATACTCATTTTGACTGCCTCCAGAAGTTAGATCAGATGGCCAATGCAATTTGGTGCTAGGCCTTTCCCTTTAGGTTTTACCCCAACAATGTTTTCATTAGTTTCGCTCACTCTCGAAATCAAGCATTTTACAGCAGGTTGGAGCAGCCTGTATCTCAGCACAGGAATAAGGTAGGGAAGAATTCTAAGGATCATTTTGACTGCCTCCAGAAGTTAGATCAGATGGCAAATTGGATTTGGTGCTAGGTCTTTCCCTTTAGGTTTTACCCCAACAATGTTTTCATTAGTTTCGCTCACTCTCGAAATCAAGCATTTTACAGCAGGTTGGAGCAGCCTGTATCTCAGCACAGGAATAAGGTAGGGAAGAATTCAAATACTCATTTTGACTGCCTCCAGAAGTTAGATCAGATGGCCAATGCAATTTGGTGCTAGGCCTTTCCCTTTAGGTTTTACCCCAACAATGTTTTCATTAGTTTCGCTCACTCTCGAAATCAAGCATTTTACAGCAGGTTGGAGCAGCCTGTATCTCAGCACAGGAATACGGTAGGGAAGAATTCTAAGGATCATTTTGACTGCCTCCAGAAGTGAGATCAGATGGCAAATTGGATTTGGTGCTAGGTCTTTCCCTTTAGGTTTTACCCCAACAATGTTTTCATTAGTTTCGCTCACTCTCGAAAATCAAGCATTTTACAGCAGGTTGGAGCAGCCTGTATCTCAGCACAGGAATAAGGTAGGGAAGAATTCAAATACTCAATTTTGACTGCCCTCCAGAAGTTAGATCAGATGGCCAATGCAATTTGGCGCTAGGCCTTTCCCTTTAGGTTTTACCCCAACAATGTTTTCATTAGTTTCGCTCACTCTCGAAATCAAGCATTTTACAGAGGGGAGCAGCCTGTATCTCAGCACAGGAATAAGGTAGGGAAGAATTCTAAGGATCATTTTGACTGCCTCCAGAAGTTAGATCAGATGGCAAATTGGATTTGGTGCTAGGTCTTTCCCTTTAGGTTTTACCCCAACAATGTTTTCATTAGTTTCGCTCACTCTCGAAATCAAGCATTTTACAGCAGCTTGGAGCAGCCTGTATCTCAGCACAGTAATAAGGTAGGGAAGAATTCAAATACTCATTTTGACTGCCTCCAGAAGTTAGATCAGATGGCCAATGCAATTTGGTGCTAGGCCTTTCCCTTTAGGTTTTACCCCAACAATGTTTTCATTAGTTTCGCTCACTCTCGAAATCAAGCATTTTACAGCAGGTTGGAGCAGCCTGTATCTCAGCACAGGAATAAGGTAGGGAAGAATTCAAATACTCATTTTGACTGCCTCCAGAAGTTAGATCAGATGGCCAATGCAATTTGGTGCTAGGCCTTTCCCTTTAGGTTTTACCCCAACAATGTTTTCATTAGTTTCGCTCACTCTCGAAATCAAGCATTTTACAGCAGGTTGGAGCAGCCTGTATCTCAGCACAGGAATAAGGTAGGGAAGAATTCTAAGGATCATTTTGACTGCCTCCAGAAGTTAGATCAGATGGCAAATTGGATTTGGTGCTAGGTCTTTCCCTTTAGGTTTTACCCCAACAATGTTTTCATTAGTTTCGCTCACTCTCGAAATCAAGCATTTTACAGCAGGTTGGAGCAGCCTGTATCTCAGCACAGGAATAAGGTAGGGAAGAATTCAAATACTCATTTTGACTGCCTCCAGAAGTTAGATCAGATGGCCAATGCAATTTGGTGCTAGGCCTTTCCCTTTAGGTTTTACCCCAACAATGTTTTCATTAGTTTCGCTCACTCTCGAAATCAAGCATTTTACAGCAGGTTGGAGCAGCCTGTATCTCAGCACAGGAATAAGGTAGGGAAGAATTCTAAGGATCATTTTTGACTGCCTCCAGAAGTTAGATCAGATGGCAAATTGGATTTGGTGCTAGGTCTTTCCCTTTAGGTTTTACCCCAACAATGTTTTCATTAGTTTCGCTCACTCTCGAAATCAAGCATTTTACAGCAGGTTGGAGCAGCCTGTATCTCAGCACAGGAATAAGGTAGGGAAGAATTCAAATACTCATTTTGACTGCCTCCAGAATTTAGATCAGATGGCCAATGCAATTTGGCGCTAGGTCTTTCCCTTTAGGTTTTACCCCAACAATGTTTTCATTAGTTTCGCTCACTCTCGAAATCAAGCATTTTACAGCAGGTTGGAGCAGCCTGTATCTCAGCACAGGAATAAGGTAGGGAAGAATTCTAAGGATCATTTTGACTGCCTCCAGAAGTTAGATCAGATGGCAAATTGGATTTGGTGCTAGGTCTTTCCCTTTAGGTTTTACCCCAACAATGTTTTCATTAGTTTCGCTCACTCTCGAAATCAAGCATTTTACAGCAGCTTGGAGCAGCCTGTATCTCAGCACAGTAATAAGGTAGGGAAGAATTCAAATACTCATTTTGACTGCCTCCAGAAGTTAGATCAGATGGCCAATGCAATTTGGTGCTAGGCCTTTCCCTTTAGGTTTTACCCCAACAATGTTTTCATTAGTTTCACTCACTCTCGAAATCAAGCATTTTACAGCAGGTTGGAGCAGCCTGTATCTCAGCACAGGAATAAGGTAGGGAAGAATTCAAATACTCATTTTGACTGCCTCCAGAAGTTAGATCAGATGGCCAATGCAATTTGGTGCTAGGCCTTTCCCTTTAGGTTTTACCCCAACAATGTTTTCATTAGTTTCGCTCACTCTCGAAATCAAGCATTTTACAGCAGGTTGGAGCAGCCTGTATCTCAGCACAGGAATACGGTAGGGAAGAATTCTAAGGATCATTTTGACTGCCTCCAGAAGTGAGATCAGATGGCAAATTGGATTTGGTGCTAGGTCTTTCCCTTTAGGTTTTACCCCAACAATGTTTTCATTAGTTTCGCTCACTCTCGAAATCAAGCATTTTACAGCAGGTTGGAGCAGCCTGTATCTCAGCACAGGAATAAGGTAGGGAAGAATTCAAATACTCATTTTGACTGCCTCCAGAAGTTAGATCAGATGGCCAATGCAATTTGGCGCTAGGCCTTTCCCTTTAGGTTTTACCCCAACAATGTTTTCATTAGTTTCGCTCACTCTCGAAATCAAGCATTTTACAGCAGGTTGGAGCAGCCTGTATCTCAGCACAGGAATAAGGTAGGGAAGAATTCTAAGGATCATTTTGACTGCCTCCAGAAGTTAGATCAGATGGCAAATTGGATTTGGTGCTAGGTCTTTCCCTTTAGGTTTTACCCCAACAATGTTTTCATTAGTTTCGCTCACTCTCGAAATCAAGCATTTTACAGCAGGTTGGAGCAGCCTGTATCTCAGCACAGGAATAAGGTAGGGAAGAATTCAAATACTCATTTTGACTGCCTCCAGAAGTTAGATCAGATGGCCAATGCAATTTGGCGCTAGGCCTTTCCCTTTAGGTTTTACCCCAACAATGTTTTCATTAGTTTCGCTCACTCTCGAAATCAAGCATTTTACAGGAGGTTGGAGCAGCCTGTATCTCAGCACAGGAATAAGGTAGGGAAGAATTCTAAGGATCATTTTGACTGCCTCCAGAAGTTAGATCAGATGGCAAATTGGATTTGGTGCTAGGTCTTTCCCTTTAGGTTTTACCCCAACAATGTTTTCATTAGTTTCGCTCACTCTCGAAATCAAGCATTTTACAGCAGGTTGGAGCAGCCTGTATCTCAGCACAGGAATAAGGTAGGGAAGAATTCAAATACTCATTTTGACTGCCTCCAGAAGTTAGATCAGATGGCCAATGCAATTTGGTGCTAGGCCTTTCCCTTTAGGTTTTACCCCAACAATGTTTTCATTAGTTTCGCTCACTCTCGAAATCAAGCATTTTACAGCAGGTTGGAGCAGCCTGTATCTCAGCACAGGAATAAGGTAGGGAAGAATTCAAATACTCATTTTGACTGCCTCCAGAAGTTAGATCAGATGGCCAATGCAATTTGGTGCTAGGCCTTTCCCTTTAGGTTTTACCCCAACAATGTTTTCATTAGTTTCGCTCACTCTCGAAATCAAGCATTTTACAGCAGGTTGGAGCAGCCTGTATCTCAGCACAGGAATAAGGTAGGGAAGAATTCTAAGGATCATTTTGACTGCCTCCAGAATTTAGATAAGATGGCTAATGCAATTTGGTGCTAGGCCTTTCCCTTTAGGTTTTACCCCAACAATGTTTTCATTAGTTTCGCTCACTCTCGAAATCAAGCATTTTACAGCAGGTTGGAGCAGCCTGTATCTCAGCACAGGAATAAGGTAGGGAAGAATTCAAATACTCATTTTGACTGCCTCCAGAAGTTAGATCAGATGGCAAATTGGATTTGGTGCTAGGTCTTTCCCTTTAGGTTTTACCCCAACAATGTTTTCATTAGTTTCGCTCACTCTCGAAATCAAGCATTTTACAGCAGGTTGGAGCAGCCTGTATCTCAGCACAGGAATAAGGTAGGGAAGAATTCAAATACTCATTTTGACTGCCTCCAGAAGTTAGATCAGATGGCCAATGCAATTTGGTGCTAGGTCTTTCCCTTTAGGTTTTACCCCAACAATGTTTTCATTAGTTTCGCTCACTCTCGAAATCAAGCATTTTACAGCAGGTTGGAGCAGCCTGTATCTCAGCACAGGAATAAGGTAGGGAAGAATTCAAATACTCATTTTGACTGCCTCCAGAAGTTAGATCAGATGGCCAATGCAATTTGGCGCTAGGCCTTTCCCTTTAGGTTTTACCCCAACAATGTTTTCATTAGTTTCGCTCACTCTCGAAATCAAGCATTTTACAGGAGGTTGGAGCAGCCTGTATCTCAGCACAGGAATAAGGTAGGGAAGAATTCTAAGGATCATTTTGACTGCCTCCAGAAGTTAGATCAGATGGCAAATTGGATTTGGTGCTAGGTCTTTCCCTTTAGGTTTTACCCCAACAATGTTTTCATTAGTTTCGCTCACTCTCGAAATCAAGCATTTTACAGCAGGTTGGAGCAGCCTGTATCTCAGCACAGGAATAAGGTAGGGAAGAATTCTAAGGATCATTTTGACTGCCTCCAGAAGTTAGATCAGATGGCCAATGCAATTTGGTTCTAGGCCTTTCCCTTTAGGTTTTACCCCAACAATGTTTTCATTAGTTTCGCTCACTCTCGAAATCAAGCATTTTACAGCAGGTTGGAGCAGCCTGTATCTCAGCACAGTAATAAGGTAGGGAAGAATTCAAATACTCATTTTGACTGCCTCCAGAAGTTAGATCAGATGGCCAATGCAATTTGGTGCTAGGCCTTTCCCTTTAGGTTTTACCCCAACAATGTTTTCATTAGTTTCGCTCACTCTCGAAATCAAGCATTTTACAGCAGGTTGGAGCAGCCTGTATCTCAGCACAGGAATAAGGTAGGGAAGAATTCAAATACTCATTTTGACTGCCTCCAGAAGTTAGATCAGATGGCCAATGCAATTTGGTGCTAGGCCTTTCCCTTTAGGTTTTACCCCAACAATGTTTTCATTAGTTTCGCTCACTCTCGAAATCAAGCATTTTACAGCAGGTTGGAGCAGCCTGTATCTCAGCACAGGAATAAGGTAGGGAAGAATTCTAAGGATCATTTTGACTGCCTCCAGAATTTAGATAAGATGGCTAATGCAATTTGGTGCTAGGCCTTTCCCTTTAGGTTTTACCCCAACAATGTTTTCATTAGTTTCGCTCACTCTCGAAATCAAGCATTTTACAGCAGGTTGGAGCAGCCTGTATCTCAGCACAGGAATAAGGTAGGGAAGAATTCAAATACTCATTTTGACTGCCTCCAGAAGTTAGATAAGATGGCAAATTGGATTTGGTGCTAGGTCTTTCCCTTTAGGTTTTACCCCAACAATGTTTTCATTAGTTTCGCTCACTCTCGAAATCAAGCATTTTACAGCAGGTTGGAGCAGCCTGTATCTCAGCACAGGAATAAGGTAGGGAAGAATTCAAATACTCATTTTGACTGCCTCCAGAAGTTAGATCAGATGGCCAATGCAATTTGGTGCTAGGTCTTTCCCTTTAGGTTTTACCCCAACAATGTTTTCATTAGTTTCGCTCACTCTCGAAATCAAGCATTTTACAGCAGGTTGGAGCAGCCTGTATCTCAGCACAGGAATAAGGTAGGGAAGAATTCTAAGGATCATTTTGACTGCCTCCAGAAGTTAGATCAGATGGCAAATTGGATTTGGTGCTAGGTCTTTCCCTTTAGGTTTTACCCCAACAATGTTTTCATTAGTTTCGCTCACTCTCGAAATCAAGCATTTTACAGCAGGTTGGAGCAGCCTGTATCTCAGCACAGGAATAAGGTAGGGAAGAATTCAAATACTCATTTTGACTGCCTCCAGAAGTTAGATCAGATGGCCAATGCAATTTGGTGCTAGGTCTTTCCCTTTAGGTTTTACCCCAACAATGTTTTCATTAGTTTCGCTCACTCTCGAAATCAAGCATTTTACAGCAGGTTGGAGCAGCCTGTATCTCAGCACAGGAATAAGGTAGGGAAGAATTCTAAGGATCATTTTGACTGCCTCCAGAAGTTAGATCAGATGGCAAATTGGATTTGGTGCTAGGTCTTTCCCTTTAGGTTTTACCCCAACAATGTTTTCATTAGTTTCGCTCACTCTCGAAATCAAGCATTTTACAGCAGGTTGGAGCAGCCTGTATCTCAGCACAGGAATAAGGTAGGGAAGAATTCTAAGGATCATTTTGACTGCCTCCAGAAGTTAGATCAGATGGCCAATGCAATTTGGTGCTAGGCCTTTCCCTTTAGGTTTTACCCCAACAATGTTTTCATTAGTTTCGCTCACTCTCGAAATCAAGCATTTTACAGCAGGTTGGAGCAGCCTGTATCTCAGCACAGGAATAAGGTAGGGAAGAATTCTAAGGATCATTTTGACTGCCTCCAGAAGTTAGATCAGATGGCAAATTGGATTTGGTGCTAGGTCTTTCCCTTTAGGTTTTACCCCAACAATGTTTTCATTAGTTTCGCTCACTCTCGAAATCAAGCATTTTACAGCAGGTTGGAGCAGCCTGTATCTCAGCACAGGAATAAGGTAGGGAAGAATTCTAAGGATCATTTTGACTGCCTCCAGAAGTTAGATCAGATGGCCAATGCAATTTGGTGCTAGGCCTTTCCCTTTAGGTTTTACCCCAACAATGTTTTCATTAGTTTCGCTCACTCTCGAAATCAAGCATTTTACAGCAGGTTGGAGCAGCCTGTATCTCAGCACAGGAATAAGGTAGGGAAGAATTCAAATACTCATTTTGACTGCCTCCAGAAGTTAGATCAGATGGCCAATGCAATTTGGTGCTAGGCCTTTCCCTTTAGGTTTTACCCCAACAATGTTTTCATTAGTTTCGCTCACTCTCGAAATCAAGCATTTTACAGCAGGTTGGAGCAGCCTGTATCTCAGCACAGGAATAAGGTAGGGAAGAATTCAAATACTCATTTTGACTGCCTCCAGAAGTTAGATCAGATGGCAAATTGGATTTGGTGCTAGGTCTTTCCCTTTAGGTTTTACCCCAACAATGTTTTCATTAGTTTCGCTCACTCTCGAAATCAAGCATTTTACAGCAGGTTGGAGCAGCCTGTATCTCAGCACAGGAATAAGGTAGGGAAGAATTCTAAGGATCATTTTGACTGCCTCCAGAAGTTAGATCAGATGGCAAATTGGATTTGGTGCTAGGTCTTTCCCTTTAGGTTTTACCCCAACAATGTTTTCATTAGTTTCGCTCACTCTCGAAATCAAGCATTTTACAGCAGGTTGGAGCAGCCTGTATCTCAGCACAGGAATAAGGTAGGGAAGAATTCTAAGGATCATTTTGACAGCCTCCAGAAGTTAGATCAGATGGCAAATTGGATTTGGTGCTAGGTCTTTCCCTTTAGGTTTTACCCCAACAATGTTTTCATTAGTTTCGCTCACTCTCGAAATCAAGCATTTTACAGCAGGTTGGAGCAGCCTGTATCTCAGCACAGGAATAAGGTAGGGAAGAATTCAAATACTCATTTTGACTGCCTCCAGAAGTTAGATCAGATGGCCAATGCAATTTGGTGCTAGGTCTTTCCCTTTAGGTTTTACCCCAACAATGTTTTCATTAGTTTCGCTCACTCTCGAAATCAAGCATTTTACAGCAGGTTGGAGCAGCCTGTATCTCAGCACAGGAATAAGGTAGGGAAGAATTCTAAGGATCATTTTGACTGCCTCCAGAAGTTAGATCAGATGGCAAATTGGATTTGGTGCTAGGTCTTTCCCTTTAGGTTTTACCCCAACAATGTTTTCATTAGTTTCGCTCACTCTCGAAATCAAGCATTTTACAGCAGGTTGGAGCAGCCTGTATCTCAGCACAGGAATAAGGTAGGGAAGAATTCTAAGGATCATTTTGACTGCCTCCAGAAGTTAGATCAGATGGCAAATTGGATTTGGTGCTAGGTCTTTCCCTTTAGGTTTTACCCCAACAATGTTTTCATTAGTTTCGCTCACTCTCGAAATCAAGCATTTTACAGCAGGTTGGAGCAGCCTGTATCTCAGCACAGGAATAAGGTAGGGAAGAATTCTAAGGATCATTTTGACTGCCTCCAGAAGTTAGATCAGATGGCCAATGCAATTTGGTGCTAGGCCTTTCCCTTTAGGTTTTACCCCAACAATGTTTTCATTAGTTTCGCTCACTCTCGAAATCAAGCATTTTACAGCAGGTTGGAGCAGCCTGTATCTCAGCACAGGAATAAGGTAGGGAAGAATTCAAATACTCATTTTGACTGCCTCCAGAAGTTAGATCAGATGGCCAATGCAATTTGGTGCTAGGCCTTTCCCTTTAGGTTTTACCCCAACAATGTTTTCATTAGTTTCGCTCACTCTCGAAATCAAGCATTTTACAGCAGGTTGGAGCAGCCTGTATCTCAGCACAGGAATAAGGTAGGGAAGAATTCAAATACTCATTTTGACTGCCTCCAGAAGTTAGATCAGATGGCAAATTGGATTTGGTGCTAGGTCTTTCCCTTTAGGTTTTACCCCAACAATGTTTTCATTAGTTTCGCTCACTCTCGAAATCAAGCATTTTACAGCAGGTTGGAGCAGCCTGTATCTCAGCACAGGAATAAGGTAGGGAAGAATTCTAAGGATCATTTTGACTGCCTCCAGAAGTTAGATCAGATGGCCAACGCAATTTGGTGCTAGGCCTTTCCCTTTAGGTTTTACCCCAACAATGTTTTCATTAGTTTCGCTCACTCTCGAAATCAAGCATTTTACAGCAGGTTGGAGCAGCCTGTATCTCAGCACAGGAATAAGGTAGGGAAGAATTCAAATACTCATTTTGACTGCCTCCAGAAGTTAGATCAGATGGCCAATGCAATTTGGTGCTAGGCCTTTCCCTTTAGGTTTTACCCCAACAATGTTTTCATTAGTTTCGCTCACTCTCGAAATCAAGCATTTTACAGCAGGTTGGAGCAGCCTGTATCTCAGCACAGGAATAAGGTAGGGAAGAATTCTAAGGATCATTTTGACTGCCTCCAGAAGTTAGATCAGATGGCAAATTGGATTTGGTGCTAGGTCTTTCCCTTTAGGTTTTACCCCAACAATGTTTTCATTAGTTTCGCTCACTCTCGAAATCAAGCATTTTACAGCAGGTTGGAGCAGCCTGTATCTCAGCACAGGAATAAGGTAGGGAAGAATTCTAAGGATCATTTTGACTGCCTCCAGAAGTTAGATCAGATGGCAAATTGGATTTGGTGCTAGGTCTTTCCCTTTAGGTTTTACCCCAACAATGTTTTCATTAGTTTCGCTCACTCTCGAAATCAAGCATTTTACAGCAGGTTGGAGCAGCCTGTATCTCAGCACAGGAATAAGGTAGGGAAGAATTCTAAGGATCATTTTGACTGCCTCCAGAAGTTAGATCAGATGGCCAACGCAATTTGGTGCTAGGCCTTTCCCTTTAGGTTTTACCCCAACAATGTTTTCATTAGTTTCGCTCACTCTCGAAATCAAGCATTTTACAGCAGGTTGGAGCAGCCTGTATCTCAGCACAGGAATAAGGTAGGGAAGAATTCAAATACTCATTTTGACTGCCTCCAGAAGTTAGATCAGATGGCCAATGCAATTTGGTGCTAGGCCTTTCCCTTTAGGTTTTACCCCAACAATGTTTTCATTAGTTTCGCTCACTCTCGAAATCAAGCATTTTACAGCAGGTTGGAGCAGCCTGTATCTCAGCACAGGAATAAGGTAGGGAAGAATTCAAATACTCATTTTGACTGCCTCCAGAAGTTAGATCAGATGGCAAATTGGATTTGGTGCTAGGTCTTTCCCTTTAGGTTTTACCCCAACAATGTTTTCATTAGTTTCGCTCACTCTCGAAATCAAGCATTTTACAGCAGGTTGGAGCAGCCTGTATCTCAGCACAGGAATAAGGTAGGGAAGAATTCAAATACTCATTTTGACTGCCTCCAGAAGTTAGGTCAGATGGCCAATGCAATTTGGTGCTAGGTCTTTCCCTTTAGGTTTTACCCCAACAATGTTTTCATTAGTTTCGCTCACTCTCGAAATCAAGCATTTTACAGCAGGTTGGAGCAGCCTGTATCTCAGCACAGGAATAAGGTAGGGAAGAATTCTAAGGATCATTTTGACTGCCTCCAGAAGTTAGATCAGATGGCCAATGCAATTTGGTGCTAGGCCTTTCCCTTTAGGTTTTACCCCAACAATGTTTTCATTAGATTCGCTCACTCTCGAAATCAAGCATTTTACAGCAGGTTGGAGCAGCCTGTATCTCAGCACAGGAATAAGGTAGGGAAGAATTCTAAGGCTCATTTTGACTGCCTCCAGAAGTTAGATCAGATGGCAAATTGGATTTGGTGCTAGGTCTTTCCCTTTAGGTTTTACCCCAACAATGTTTTCATTAGTTTCGCTCACTCTCGAAATCAAGCATTTTACAGCAGGTTGGAGCAGCCTGTATCTCAGCACAGGAATAAGGTAGGGAAGAATTCAAATACTCATTTTGACTGCCTCCAGAAGTTAGATCAGATGGCCAATGCAATTTGGTGCTAGGTCTTTCCCTTTAGGTTTTACCCCAACAATGTTTTCATTAGTTTCGCTCACTCTCGAAATCAAGCATTTTACAGCAGGTTGGAGCAGCCTGTATCTCAGCACAGGAATAAGGTAGGGAAGAATTCTAAGGATCATTTTGACTGCCTCCAGAAGTTAGATCAGATGGCCAATGCAATTTGGTGCTAGGCCTTTCCCTTTAGGTTTTACCCCAACAATGTTTTCATTAGTTTCGCTCACTCTCGAAATCAAGCATTTTACAGCAGGTTGGAGCAGCCTGTATCTCAGCACAGGAATAAGGTAGGGAAGAATTCAAATACTCATTTTGACTGCCTCCAGAAGTTAGATCAGATGGCCAATGCAATTTGGTGCTAGGCCTTTCCCTTTAGGTTTTACCCCAACAATGTTTTCATTAGTTTCGCTCACTCTCGAAATCAAGCATTTTACAGCAGGTTGGAGCAGCCTGTATCTCAGCACAGGAATAAGGTAGGGAAGAATTCTAAGGATCATTTTGACTGCCTCCAGAAGTTAGATCAGATGGCCAATGCAATTTGGTGCTAGGCCTTTCCCTTTAGGTTTTACCCCAACAATGTTTTCATTAGTTTCGCTCACTCTCGAAATCAAGCATTTTACAGCAGGTTGGAGCAGCCTGTATCTCAGCACAGGAATAAGGTAGGGAAGAATTCTAAGGATCATTTTGACTGCCTCCAGAAGTTAGATCAGATGGCCAATGCAATTTGGTGCTAGGTCTTTCCCTTTAGGTTTTACCCCAACAATGTTTTCATTAGTTTCGCTCACTCTCGAAATCAAGCATTTTACAGCAGGTTGGAGCAGCCTGTATCTCAGCACAGGAATAAGGTAGGGAAGAATTCTAAGGATCATTTTGACTGCCTCCAGAAGTTAGATCAGATGGCCAACGCAATTTGGTGCTAGGCCTTTCCCTTTAGGTTTTACCCCAACAATGTTTTCATTAGTTTCGATCACTCTCGAAATCAAGCATTTTACAGCAGGTTGGAGCAGCCTGTATCTCAGCACAGTAATAAGGTAGGGAAGAATTCAAATACTCATTTTGACTGCCTCCAGAAGTTAGATCAGATGGCCAATGCAATTTGGTGCTAGGCCTTTCCCTTTAGGTTTTACCCCAACAATGTTTTCATTAGTTTCGCTCACTCTCGAAATCAAGCATTTTACAGCAGGTTGGAGCAGCCTGTATCTCAGCACAGGAATAAGGTAGGGAAGAATTCAAATACTCATTTTGACTGCCTCCAGAAGTTAGATCAGATGGCAAATTGGATTTGGTGCTAGGTCTTTCCCTTTAGGTTTTACCCCAACAATGTTTTCATTAGTTTCGCTCACTCTCGAAATCAAGCATTTTACAGCAGGTTGGAGCAGCCTGTATCTCAGCACAGGAATAAGGTAGGGAAGAATTCAAATACTCATTTTGACTGCCTCCAGAAGTTAGGTCAGATGGCCAATGCAATTTGGTGCTAGGTCTTTCCCTTTAGGTTTTACCCCAACAATGTTTTCATTAGTTTCGCTCACTCTCGAAATCAAGCATTTTACAGCAGGTTGGAGCAGTCTGTATCTCAGCACAGGAATAAGGTAGGGAAGAATTCTAAGGATCATTTTGACTGCCTCCAGAAGTTAGATCAGATGGCAAATTGGATTTGGTGCTAGGTCTTTCCCTTTAGGTTTTACCCCAACAATGTTTTCATTAGTTTCGCTCACTCTCGAAATCAAGCATTTTACAGCAGGTTGGAGCAGCCTGTATCTCAGCACAGGAATAAGGTAGGGAAGAATTCTAAGGATCATTTTGACTGCCTCCAGAAGTTAGATCAGATGGCCAATGCAATTTGGTGCTAGGCCTTTCCCTTTAGGTTTTACCCCAACAATGTTTTCATTAGTTTCGCTCACTCTCGAAATCAAGCATTTTACAGCAGGTTGGAGCAGCCTGTATCTCAGCACAGGAATAAGGTAGGGAAGAATTCAAATACTCATTTTGACTGCCTCCAGAAGTTAGGTCAGATGGCCAATGCAATTTGGTGCTAGGTCTTTCCCTTTAGGTTTTACCCCAACAATGTTTTCATTAGTTTCGCTCACTCTCGAAATCAAGCATTTTACAGCAGGTTGGAGCAGCCTGTATCTCAGCACAGGAATAAGGTAGGGAAGAATTCAAATACTCATTTTGACTGCCTCCAGAAGTTAGATCAGATGGCCAATGCAATTTGGTGCTAGGTCTTTCCCTTTAGGTTTTACCCCAACAATGTTTTCATTAGTTTCGCTCACTCTCGAAATCAAGCATTTTACAGCAGGTTGGAGCAGCCTGTATCTCAGCACAGGAATAAGGTAGGGAAGAATTCTAAGGATCATTTTGACTGCCTCCAGAAGTTAGATCAGATGGCCAATGCAATTTGGTGCTAGGCCTTTCCCTTTAGGTTTTACCCCAACAATGTTTTCATTAGTTTCGCTCACTCTCGAAATCAAGCATTTTACAGCAGGTTGGAGCAGCCTGTATCTCAGCACAGGAATAAGGTAGGGAAGAATTCTAAGGATCATTTTGACTGCCTCCAGAAGTTAGATCAGATGGCAAATTGGATTTGGTGCTAGGTCTTTCCCTTTAGGTTTTACCCCAACAATGTTTTCATTAGTTTCGCTCACTCTCGAAATCAAGCATTTTACAGCAGGTTGGAGCAGCCTGTATCTCAGCACAGGAATAAGGTAGGGAAGAATTCTAAGGATCATTTTGACTGCCTCCAGAAGTTAGATCAGATGGCCAACGCAATTTGGTGCTAGGCCTTTCCCTTTAGGTTTTACCCCAACAATGTTTTCATTAGTTTCGATCACTCTCGAAATCAAGCATTTTACAGCAGGTTGGAGCAGCCTGTATCTCAGCACAGTAATAAGGTAGGGAAGAATTCAAATACTCATTTTGACTGCCTCCAGAAGTTAGATCAGATGGCCAATGCAATTTGGTGCTAGGCCTTTCCCTTTAGGTTTTACCCCAACAATGTTTTCATTAGTTTCGCTCACTCTCGAAATCAAGCATTTTACAGCAGGTTGGAGCAGCCTGTATCTCAGCACAGGAATAAGGTAGGGAAGAATTCAAATACTCATTTTGACTGCCTCCAGAAGTTAGATCAGATGGCAAATTGGATTTGGTGCTAGGTCTTTCCCTTTAGGTTTTACCCCAACAATGTTTTCATTAGTTTCGCTCACTCTCGAAATCAAGCATTTTACAGCAGGTTGGAGCAGCCTGTATCTCAGCACAGGAATAAGGTAGGGAAGAATTCAAATACTCATTTTGACTGCCTCCAGAAGTTAGGTCAGATGGCCAATGCAATTTGGTGCTAGGTCTTTCCCTTTAGGTTTTACCCCAACAATGTTTTCATTAGTTTCGCTCACTCTCGAAATCAAGCATTTTACAGCAGGTTGGAGCAGTCTGTATCTCAGCACAGGAATAAGGTAGGGAAGAATTCTAAGGATCATTTTGACTGCCTCCAGAAGTTAGATCAGATGGCAAATTGGATTTGGTGCTAGGTCTTTCCCTTTAGGTTTTACCCCAACAATGTTTTCATTAGTTTCGCTCACTCTCGAAATCAAGCATTTTACAGCAGGTTGGAGCAGCCTGTATCTCAGCACAGGAATAAGGTAGGGAAGAATTCTAAGGATCATTTTGACTGCCTCCAGAAGTTAGATCAGATGGCCAATGCAATTTGGTGCTAGGCCTTTCCCTTTAGGTTTTACCCCAACAATGTTTTCATTAGTTTCGCTCACTCTCGAAATCAAGCATTTTACAGCAGGTTGGAGCAGCCTGTATCTCAGCACAGGAATAAGGTAGGGAAGAATTCTAAGGCTCATTTTGACTGCCTCCAGAAGTTAGATCAGATGGCAAATTGGATTTGGTGCTAGGTCTTTCCCTTTAGGTTTTACCCCAACAATGTTTTCATTAGTTTCGCTCACTCTCGAAATCAAGCATTTTACAGCAGGTTGGAGCAGCCTGTATCTCAGCACAGGAATAAGGTAGGGAAGAATTCAAATACTCATTTTGACTGCCTCCAGAAGTTAGATCAGATGGCCAATGCAATTTGGTGCTAGGTCTTTCCCTTTAGGTTTTACCCCAACAATGTTTTCATTAGTTTCGCTCACTCTCGAAATCAAGCATTTTACAGCAGGTTGGAGCAGCCTGTATCTCAGCACAGGAATAAGGTAGGGAAGAATTCTAAGGATCATTTTGACTGCCTCCAGAAGTTAGATCAGATGGCCAATGCAATTTGGTGCTAGGCCTTTCCCTTTAGGTTTTACCCCAACAATGTTTTCATTAGTTTCGCTCACTCTCGAAATCAAGCATTTTACAGCAGGTTGGAGCAGCCTGTATCTCAGCACAGGAATAAGGTAGGGAAGAATTCAAATACTCATTTTGACTGCCTCCAGAAGTTAGATCAGATGGCCAATGCAATTTGGTGCTAGGCCTTTCCCTTTAGGTTTTACCCCAACAATGTTTTCATTAGTTTCGCTCACTCTCGAAATCAAGCATTTTACAGCAGGTTGGAGCAGCCTGTATCTCAGCACAGGAATAAGGTAGGGAAGAATTCAAATACTCATTTTGACTGCCTCCAGAAGTTAGATCAGATGGCCAATGCAATTTGGTGCTAGGTCTTTCCCTTTAGGTTTTACCCCAACAATGTTTTCATTAGTTTCGCTCACTCTCGAAATCAAGCATTTTACAGCAGGTTGGAGCAGCCTGTATCTCAGCACAGGAATAAGGTAGGGAAGAATTCTAAGGATCATTTTGACTGCCTCCAGAAGTTAGATCAGATGGCCAATGCAATTTGGTGCTAGGCCTTTCCCTTTAGGTTTTACCCCAACAATGTTTTCATTAGTTTCGCTCACTCTCGAAATCAAGCATTTTACAGCAGGTTGGAGCAGCCTGTATCTCAGCACAGGAATAAGGTAGGGAAGAATTCTAAGGATCATTTTGACTGCCTCCAGAAGTTAGATCAGATGGCAAATTGGATTTGGTGCTAGGTCTTTCCCTTTAGGTTTTACCCCAACAATGTTTTCATTAGTTTCGCTCACTCTCGAAATCAAGCATTTTACAGCAGGTTGGAGCAGCCTGTATCTCAGCACAGGAATAAGGTAGGGAAGAATTCAAATACTCATTTTGACTGCCTCCAGAAGTTAGATCAGATGGCCAATGCAATTTGGTGCTAGGCCTTTCCCTTTAGGTTTTACCCCAACAATGTTTTCATTAGTTTCGCTCACTCTCGAAATCAAGCATTTTACAGCAGGTTGGAGCAGCCTGTATCTCAGCACAGGAATAAGGTAGGGAAGAATTCAAATACTCATTTTGACTGCCTCCAGAAGTTAGATCAGATGGCCAATGCAATTTGGTGCTAGGCCTTTCCCTTTAGGTTTTACCCCAACAATGTTTTCATTAGTTTCGCTCACTCTCGAAATCAAGCATTTTACAGCAGGTTGGAGCAGCCTGTATCTCAGCACAGGAATAAGGTAGGGAAGAATTCAAATACTCATTTTGACTGCCTCCAGAAGTTAGATCAGATGGCCAATGCAATTTGGTGCTAGGCCTTTCCCTTTAGGTTTTACCCCAACAATGTTTTCATTAGTTTCGCTCACTCTCGAAATCAAGCATTTTACAGCAGGTTGGAGCAGCCTGTATCTCAGCACAGGAATAAGGTAGGGAAGAATGGCTCCATGTCCCAGTGGAGGCCAGTGACAAGTGGAGTCCCTCAGGGATCAGTCCTGGGACCTATCTTATTCAACATCTTTGTGGGGGGCATGGACAGTGGCATTGAGTGCACCCTCAGCAAGTTTGCTGATGACACCAAGCTGTGTGGTGCAGCAGACACGCTGGAGGGAAGGGAGGCCATCCAGAGGGACCTTGACAGGCTGGAGAGGTGGGCACAGGCCAACCTCATGAAGTTCAATAAGAGCAAGTGCAGGGTCCTGCATCTGGGTCGAGGCAATCCCAGGCACAAATACAGGCTGGGCAGTGACTGGCTGGAGGATAGCCCTGAGGAGAGAGACTTGGGGGTGCTGGTGGACAAAAAGCTCAACATGAGCTCTCAGTGTGCACTTGCAGCCCGCAAAGCCAATCAGATCCTGGGCTGCATCAGGAGAAGTGTGGCTAGCAGGTCGAGGGAGGTGATCCTCCCCCTCTACTCAGCCCTGGTGAGACCCCACCTGGAGTACTGTGTCCAGTTCTGGAGCCCCTATTGCAGGAGGGATGTGGAGGTGCTGGAACGTGTCCAGAGAAGGGCCACGAGGATGGTCGGAGGGCTGGAGCACCTCTCCTATGAGGACAGACTGAAGGAGTTGGGACTGTTCAGTCTGCAGAAGAGAAGGCTCCGAGGTGACCTAATTGTCGCCTTCCAGTATCTGAAGGGGGCCTACAGGAAGGCAGGGGAAGGACTTCTCAGGATCTCAGGTAGTGATAGGACTAGGGGGAATGGAATGAAGCTGGAGGTGGGGAGATTCAGGCTGGATGTGAGGAGGAGGTTCTTCACCATGAGAGTGGTGAAACCCTGGAATGGGTTGTCCAGGGAGGTGGTCGAGGCCCCGTCCCTGGGGGTGTTTAAGAGCAGGCTGGATGAGGCTCTGTCCAGCCTGATCTAGTGTGGGGTGTCCCTGCCCATGGCAGGGGGGTTGGAACTAGATGATCCGTGTGGTCCCTTCCAACCCTGAATGAAACGATGAAACTATGAAACTATGAATTCTAAGGATCATTTTGACTGCCTCCAGAATTTAGATAAGATGGCTAATGCAATTTGGTGCTAGGCCTTTCCCTTTAGGTTTTACCCCAACAATGTTTTCATTAGTTTCGCTCACTCTCGAAATCAAGCATTTTACAGCAGGTTGGAGCAGCCTGTATCTCAGCACAGGAATAAGGTAGGGAAGAATTCAAATACTCATTTTGACTGCCTCCAGAAGTTAGATCAGATGGCCAATGCAATTTGGTGCTAGGCCTTTCCCTTTAGGTTTTACCCCAACAATGTTTTCATTAGTTTCGCTCACTCTCGAAATCAAGCATTTTACAGCAGGTTGGAGCAGCCTGTATCTCAGCACAGGAATAAGGTAGGGAAGAATTCTAAGGATCATTTTGACTGCCTCCAGAAGTTAGATCAGATGGCAAATTGGATTTGGTGCTAGGTCTTTCCCTTTGGGTTTTACCCCAACAATGTTTTCATTAGTTTCGCTCACTCTCGAAATCAAGCATTTTACAGCAGGTTGGAGCAGCCTGTATCTCAGCACAGGAATAAGGTAGGGAAGAATTCTAAGGATCATTTTGACTGCCTCCAGAAGTTAGATCAGATGGCAAATTGGATTTGGTGCTAGGTCTTTCCCTTTAGGTTTTACCCCAACAATGTTTTCATTAGTTTCGCTCACTCTCGAAATCAAGCATTTTACAGCAGGTTGGAGCAGCCTGTATCTCAGCACAGGAATAAGGTAGGGAAGAATTCAAATACTCATTTTGACTGCCTCCAGAAGTTAGATCAGATGGCCAATGCAATTTGGTGCTAGGCCTTTCCCTTTAGGTTTTACCCCAACAATGTTTTCATTAGTTTCGCTCACTCTCGAAATCAAGCATTTTACAGCAGGTTGGAGCAGCCTGTATCTCAGCACAGGAATAAGGTAGGGAAGAATTCAAATACTCATTTTGACTGCCTCCAGAAGTTAGATCAGATGGCCAATGCAATTTGGTGCTAGGCCTTTCCCTTTAGGTTTTACCCCAACAATGTTTTCATTAGTTTCGCTCACTCTCGAAATCAAGCATTTTACAGCAGGTTGGAGCAGCCTGTATCTCAGCACAGGAATAAGGTAGGGAAGAATTCAAATACTCATTTTGACTGCCTCCAGAAGTTAGATCAGATGGCCAATGCAATTTGGTGCTAGGCCTTTCCCTTTACGTTTTACCCCAACAATGTTTTCATTAGTTTCGCTCACTCTCGAAATCAAGCATTTTACAGCAGGTTGGAGCAGCCTGTATCTCAGCACAGGAATAAGGTAGGGAAGAATTCAAATACTCATTTTGACTGCCTCCAGAAGTTAGATCAGATGGCAAATTGGATTTGGTGCTAGGTCTTTCCCTTTAGGTTTTACCCCAACAATGTTTTCATTAGTTTCGCTCACTCTCGAAATCAAGCATTTTACAGCAGGTTGGAGCAGCCTGTATCTCAGCACAGGAATAAGGTAGGGAAGAATTCTAAGGATCATTTTGACTGCCTCCAGAAGTTAGATCAGATGGCCAATGCAATTTGGTGCTAGGCCTTTCCCTTTAGGTTTTACCCCAACAATGTTTTCATTAGTTTCGCTCACTCTCGAAATCAAGCATTTTACAGCAGGTTGGAGCAGCCTGTATCTCAGCACAGGAATAAGGTAGGGAAGAATTCTAAGGCTCATTTTGACTGCCTCCAGAAGTTAGATCAGATGGCAAATTGGATTTGGTGCTAGGTCTTTCCCTTTAGGTTTTACCCCAACAATGTTTTCATTAGTTTCGCTCACTCTCGAAATCAAGCATTTTACAGCAGGTTGGAGCAGCCTGTATCTCAGCACAGGAATAAGGTAGGGAAGAATTCAAATACTCATTTTGACTGCCTCCAGAAGTTAGATCAGATGGCCAATGCAATTTGGTGCTAGGTCTTTCCCTTTAGGTTTTACCCCAACAATGTTTTCATTAGTTTCGCTCACTCTCGAAATCAAGCATTTTACAGCAGGTTGGAGCAGCCTGTATCTCAGCACAGGAATAAGGTAGGGAAGAATTCTAAGGATCATTTTGACTGCCTCCAGAAGTTAGATCAGATGGCCAATGCAATTTGGTGCTAGGCCTTTCCCTTTAGGTTTTACCCCAACAATGTTTTCATTAGTTTCGCTCACTCTCGAAATCAAGCATTTTACAGCAGGTTGGAGCAGCCTGTATCTCAGCACAGGAATAAGGTAGGGAAGAATTCAAATACTCATTTTGACTGCCTCCAGAAGTTAGATCAGATGGCCAATGCAATTTGGTGCTAGGCCTTTCCCTTTAGGTTTTACCCCAACAATGTTTTCATTAGTTTCGCTCACTCTCGAAATCAAGCATTTTACAGCAGGTTGGAGCAGCCTGTATCTCAGCACAGGAATAAGGTAGGGAAGAATTCTAAGGATCATTTTGACTGCCTCCAGAAGTTAGATCAGATGGCCAATGCAATTTGGTGCTAGGTCTTTCCCTTTGGGTTTTACCCCAACAATGTTTTCATTAGTTTCGCTCACTCTCGAAATCAAGCATTTTACAGCAGGTTGGAGCAGCCTGTATCTCAGCACAGGAATAAGGTAGGGAAGAATTCTAAGGATCATTTTTACTGCCTCCAGAAGTTAGATCAGATGGCCAATGCAATTTGGTGCTAGGCCTTTCCCTTTAGGTTTTACCCCAACAATGTTTTCATTAGTTTCGCTCACTCTCGAAATCAAGCATTTTACAGCAGGTTGGAGCAGCCTGTATCTCAGCACAGGAATAAGGTAGGGAAGAATTCTAAGGATCATTTTGACTGCCTCCAGAAGTTAGATCAGATGGCAAATTGGATTTGGTGCTAGGTCTTTCCCTTTAGGTTTTACCCCAACAATGTTTTCATTAGTTTCGCTCACTCTCGAAATCAAGCATTTTACAGCAGGTTGGAGCAGCCTGTATCTCAGCACAGGAATAAGGTAGGGAAGAATTCTAAGGATCATTTTGACTGCCTCCAGAAGTTAGATCAGATGGCCAACGCAATTTGGTGCTAGGTCTTTCCCTTTAGGTTTTACCCCAACAATGTTTTCATTAGTTTCGATCACTCTCGAAATCAAGCATTTTACAGCAGGTTGGAGCAGCCTGTATCTCAGCAGAGTAATAAGGTAGGGAAGAATTCAAATACTCATTTTGACTGCCTCCAGAAGTTAGATCAGATGGCCAATGCAATTTGGTGCTAGGCCTTTCCCTTTAGGTTTTACCCCAACAATGTTTTCATTAGTTTCGCTCACTCTCGAAATCAAGCATTTTACAGCAGGTTGGAGCAGCCTGTATCTCAGCACAGGAATAAGGTAGGGAAGAATTCAAATACTCATTTTGACTGCCTCCAGAAGTTAGATCAGATGGCAAATTGGATTTGGTGCTAGGTCTTTCCCTTTAGGTTTTACCCCAACAATGTTTTCATTAGTTTCGCTCACTCTCGAAATCAAGCATTTTACAGCAGGTTGGAGCAGCCTGTATCTCAGCACAGGAATAAGGTAGGGAAGAATTCAAATACTCATTTTGACTGCCTCCAGAAGTTAGGTCAGATGGCCAATGCAATTTGGTGCTAGGTCTTTCCCTTTAGGTTTTACCCCAACAATGTTTTCATTAGTTTCGCTCACTCTCGAAATCAAGCATTTTACAGCAGGTTGGAGCAGTCTGTATCTCAGCACAGGAATAAGGTAGGGAAGAATTCTAAGGATCATTTTGACTGCCTCCAGAAGTTAGATCAGATGGCAAATTGGATTTGGTGCTAGGTCTTTCCCTTTAGGTTTTACCCCAACAATGTTTTCATTAGTTTCGCTCACTCTCGAAATCAAGCATTTTACAGCAGGTTGGAGCAGCCTGTATCTCAGCACAGGAATAAGGTAGGGAAGAATTCTAAGGATCATTTTGACTGCCTCCAGAAGTTAGATCAGATGGCCAATGCAATTTGGTGCTAGGCCTTTCCCTTTAGGTTTTACCCCAACAATGTTTTCATTAGTTTCGCTCACTCTCGAAATCAAGCATTTTACAGCAGGTTGGAGCAGCCTGTATCTCAGCACAGGAATAAGGTAGGGAAGAATTCTAAGGCTCATTTTGACTGCCTCCAGAAGTTAGATCAGATGGCAAATTGGATTTGGTGCTAGGTCTTTCCCTTTAGGTTTTACCCCAACAATGTTTTCATTAGTTTCGCTCACTCTCGAAATCAAGCATTTTACAGCAGGTTGGAGCAGCCTGTATCTCAGCACAGGAATAAGGTAGGGAAGAATTCAAATACTCATTTTGACTGCCTCCAGAAGTTAGATCAGATGGCCAATGCAATTTGGTGCTAGGTCTTTCCCTTTAGGTTTTACCCCAACAATGTTTTCATTAGTTTCGCTCACTCTCGAAATCAAGCATTTTACAGCAGGTTGGAGCAGCCTGTATCTCAGCACAGGAATAAGGTAGGGAAGAATTCAAATACTCATTTTGACTGCCTCCAGAAGTTAGATCAGATGGCCAATGCAATTTGGTGCTAGGCCTTTCCCTTTAGGTTTTACCCCAACAATGTTTTCATTAGTTTCGCTCACTCTCGAAATCAAGCATTTTACAGCAGGTTGGAGCAGCCTGTATCTCAGCACAGGAATAAGGTAGGGAAGAATTCAAATACTCATTTTGACTGCCTCCAGAAGTTAGATCAGATGGCCAATGCAATTTGGTGCTAGGCCTTTCCCTTTAGGTTTTACCCCAACAATGTTTTCATTAGTTTCGCTCACTCTCGAAATCAAGCATTTTACAGCAGGTTGGAGCAGCCTGTATCTCAGCACAGGAATAAGGTAGGGAAGAATTCAAATACTCATTTTGACTGCCTCCAGAAGTTAGATCAGATGGCCAATGCAATTTGGTGCTAGGTCTTTCCCTTTAGGTTTTACCCCAACAATGTTTTCATTAGTTTCGCTCACTCTCGAAATCAAGCATTTTACAGCAGGTTGGAGCAGCCTGTATCTCAGCACAGGAATAAGGTAGGGAAGAATTCTAAGGATCATTTTGACTGCCTCCAGAAGTTAGATCAGATGGCCAATGCAATTTGGTGCTAGGCCTTTCCCTTTAGGTTTTACCCCAACAATGTTTTCATTAGTTTCGCTCACTCTCGAAATCAAGCATTTTACAGCAGGTTGGAGCAGCCTGTATCTCAGCACAGGAATAAGGTAGGGAAGAATTCTAAGGATCATTTTGACTGCCTCCAGAAGTTAGATCAGATGGCAAATTGGATTTGGTGCTAGGTCTTTCCCTTTAGGTTTTACCCCAACAATGTTTTCATTAGTTTCGCTCACTCTCGAAATCAAGCATTTTACAGCAGGTTGGAGCAGCCTGTATCTCAGCACAGGAATAAGGTAGGGAAGAATTCTAAGGATCATTTTGACTGCCTCCAGAAGTTAGATCAGATGGCCAATGCAATTTGGTGCTAGGTCTTTCCCTTTAGGTTTTACCCCAACAATGTTTTCATTAGTTTCGCTCACTCTCGAAATCAAGCATTTTACAGCAGGTTGGAGCAGCCTGTATCTCAGCACAGGAATAAGGTAGGGAAGAATTCAAATACTCATTTTGACTGCCTCCAGAAGTTAGATCAGATGGCCAATGCAATTTGGTGCTAGGCCTTTCCCTTTAGGTTTTACCCCAACAATGTTTTCATTAGTTTCGCTCACTCTCGAAATCAAGCATTTTACAGCAGGTTGGAGCAGCCTGTATCTCAGCACAGGAATAAGGTAGGGAAGAATTCAAATACTCATTTTGACTGCCTCCAGAAGTTAGATCAGATGGCCAATGCAATTTGGTGCTAGGCCTTTCCCTTTAGGTTTTACCCCAACAATGTTTTCATTAGTTTCGCTCACTCTCGAAATCAAGCATTTTACAGCAGGTTGGAGCAGCCTGTATCTCAGCACAGGAATAAGGTAGGGAAGAATGGCTCCATGTCCCAGTGGAGGCCAGTGACAAGTGGAGTCCCTCAGGGATCAGTCCTGGGACCTATCTTATTCAACATCTTTGTGGGGGGCATGGACAGTGGCATTGAGTGCACCCTCAGCAAGTTTGCTGATGACACCAAGCTGTGTGGTGCAGCAGACACGCTGGAGGGAAGGGAGGCCATCCAGAGGGACCTTGACAGGCTGGAGAGGTGGGCACAGGCCAACCTCATGAAGTTCAATAAGAGCAAGTGCAGGGTCCTGCATCTGGGTCGAGGCAATCCCAGGCACAAATACAGGCTGGGCAGTGACTGGCTGGAGGATAGCCCTGAGGAGAGAGACTTGGGGGTGCTGGTGGACAAAAAGCTCAACATGAGCTCTCAGTGTGCACTTGCAGCCCGCAAAGCCAATCAGATCCTGGGCTGCATCAGGAGAAGTGTGGCTAGCAGGTCGAGGGAGGTGATCCTCCCCCTCTACTCAGCCCTGGTGAGACCCCACCTGGAGTACTGTGTCCAGTTCTGGAGCCCCTATTGCAGGAGGGATGTGGAGGTGCTGGAACGTGTCCAGAGAAGGGCCACGAGGATGGTCGGAGGGCTGGAGCACCTCTCCTATGAGGACAGACTGAAGGAGTTGGGACTGTTCAGTCTGCAGAAGAGAAGGCTCCGAGGTGACCTAATTGTCGCCTTCCAGTATCTGAAGGGGGCCTACAGGAAGGCAGGGGAAGGACTTCTCAGGATCTCAGGTAGTGATAGGACTAGGGGGAATGGAATGAAGCTGGAGGTGGGGAGATTCAGGCTGGATGTGAGGAGGAGGTTCTTCACCATGAGAGTGGTGAAACCCTGGAATGGGTTGTCCAGGGAGGTGGTCGAGGCCCCGTCCCTGGGGGTGTTTAAGAGCAGGCTGGATGAGGCTCTGTCCAGCCTGATCTAGTGTGGGGTGTCCCTGCCCATGGCAGGGGGGTTGGAACTAGATGATCCGTGTGGTCCCTTCCAACCCTGAATGAAACGATGAAACTATGAAACTATGAATTCTAAGGATCATTTTGACTGCCTCCAGAATTTAGATAAGATGGCTAATGCAATTTGGTGCTAGGCCTTTCCCTTTAGGTTTTACCCCAACAATGTTTTCATTAGTTTCGCTCACTCTCGAAATCAAGCATTTTACAGCAGCTTGGAGCAGCCTGTATCTCAGCACAGGAATAAGGTAGGGAAGAATTCAAATACTCATTTTGACTGCCTCCAGAAGTTAGATCAGATGGCCAATGCAATTTGGTGCTAGGCCTTTCCCTTTAGGTTTTACCCCAACAATGTTTTCATTAGTTTCGCTCACTCTCGAAATCAAGCATTTTAGAGCAGGTTGGAGCAGCCTGTATCTCAGCACAGGAATAAGGTAGGGAAGAATTCTAAGGATCATTTTGACTGCCTCCAGAAGTTATATCAGATGGCAAATTGGATTTGGTGCTAGGTCTTTCCCTTTGGGTTTTACCCCAACAATGTTTTCATTAGTTTCGCTCACTCTCGAAATCAAGCATTTTACAGCAGGTTGGAGCAGCCTGTATCTCAGCACAGGAATAAGGTAGGGAAGAATTCTAAGGATCATTTTGACTGCCTCCAGAAGTTAGATCAGATGGCAAATTGGATTTGGTGCTAGGTCTTTCCCTTTAGGTTTTACCCCAACAATGTTTTCATTAGTTTCGCTCACTCTCGAAATCAAGCATTTTACAGCAGGTTGGAGCAGCCTGTATCTCAGCACAGGAATAAGGTAGGGAAGAATTCAAATACTCATTTTGACTGCCTCCAGAAGTTAGATCAGATGGCCAATGCAATTTGGTGCTAGGCCTTTCCCTTTAGGTTTTACCCCAACAATGTTTTCATTAGTTTCGCTCACTCTCGAAATCAAGCATTTTACAGCAGGTTGGAGCAGCCTGTATCTCAGCACAGGAATAAGGTAGGGAAGAATTCAAATACTCATTTTGACTGCCTCCAGAAGTTAGATCAGATGGCCAATGCAATTTGGTGCTAGGCCTTTCCCTTTAGGTTTTACCCCAACAATGTTTTCATTAGTTTCGATCACTCTCGAAATCAAGCATTTTACAGCAGGTTGGAGCAGCCTGTATCTCAGCACAGGAATAAGGTAGGGAAGAATTCAAATACTCATTTTGACTGCCTCCAGAAGTTAGATCAGATGGCCAATGCAATTTGGTGCTAGGCCTTTCCCTTTAGGTTTTACCCCAACAATGTTTTCATTAGTTTCGCTCACTCTCGAAATCAAGCATTTTACAGCAGGTTGGAGCAGCCTGTATCTCAGCACAGGAATAAGGTAGGGAAGAATTCAAATACTCATTTTGACTGCCTCCAGAAGTTAGATCAGATGGCAAATTGGATTTGGTGCTAGGTCTTTCCCTTTAGGTTTTACCCCAACAATGTTTTCATTAGTTTCGCTCACTCTCGAAATCAAGCATTTTACAGCAGGTTGGAGCAGCCTGTATCTCAGCACAGGAATAAGGTAGGGAAGAATTCAAATACTCATTTTGACTGCCTCCAGAAGTTAGATCAGATGGCCAATGCAATTTGGTGCTAGGCCTTTCCCTTTAGGTTTTACCCCAACAATGTTTTCATTAGTTTCGCTCACTCTCGAAATCAAGCATTTTACAGCAGGTTGGAGCAGCCTGTATCTCAGCACAGGAATAAGGTAGGGAAGAATTCAAATACTCATTTTGACTGCCTCCAGAAGTTAGATCAGATGGCCAATGCAATTTGGTGCTAGGTCTTTCCCTTTAGGTTTTACCCCAACAATGTTTTCATTAGTTTCGCTCACTTCTCGAAATCAAGCATTTTACAGCAGGTTGGGAGCAGCCTGTATCTCAGCACAGGAATAAGGTAGGGAAGAATTCTAAGGATCATTTTGACTGCCTCCAGAAGTTAGATCAGATGGCCAATGCAATTTGGTGCTAGGCCTTTCCCTTTAGGTTTTACCCCAACAATGTTTTCATTAGTTTCGCTCACTCTCGAAATCAAGCATTTTACAGCAGGTTGGAGCAGCCTGTATCTCAGCACAGGAATAAGGTAGGGAAGAATTCTAAGGATCATTTTGACTGCCTCCAGAAGTTAGATCAGATGGCAAATTGGATTTGGTGCTAGGTCTTTCCCTTTAGGTTTTACCCCAACAATGTTTTCATTAGTTTCGCTCACTCTCGAAATCAAGCATTTTACAGCAGGTTGGGAGCAGCCTGTATCTCAGCACAGGAATAAGGTAGGGAAGAATTCAAATACTCATTTTGACTGCCTCCAGAAGTTAGATCAGATGGCCAATGCAATTTGGTGCTAGGCCTTTCCCTTTAGGTTTTACCCCAACAATGTTTTCATTAGTTTCGCTCACTTCCTCGAAATCAAGCATTTTACAGCAGGTTGGAGCAGCCTGTATCTCAGCACAGGAATAAGGTAGGGAAGAATTCAAATACTCATTTTGACTGCCTCCAGAAGTTAGATCAGATGGCCAATGCAATTTGGTGCTAGGCCCTTTCCCTTTAGGTTTTACCCCAACAATGTTTTCATTAGTTTCGCTCACTCTCGAAATCAAGCATTTTACAGCAGGTTGGAGCAGCCTGTATCTCAGCACAGGAATAAGGTAGGGAAGAATGGCTCCATGTCCCAGTGGAGGCCAGTGACAAGTGGAGTCCTCAGGGATCAGTCCTGGGACCTATCTTATTCAACATCTTTGTGGGGGACATGGACAGTGGCATTGAGTGCACCCTCAGCAAGTTTGCTGATGACACCAAGCTGTGTGGTGCAGCAGACACGCTGGAGGGAAGGGAGGCCATCCAGAGGGACCTTGACAGGCTGGAGAGGTGGGCACAGGCCAACCTCATGAAGTTCAATAAGAGCAAGTGCAGGGTCCTGCATCTGGGTCGAGGCAATCCCAGGCACAAATACAGGCTGGGCAGTGACTGGCTGGAGGATAGCCCTGAGGAGAGAGACTTGGGGGTGCTGGTGGACAAAAAGCTCAACATGAGCTCTCAGTGTGCACTTGCAGCCCGCAAAGCCAATCAGATCCTGGGCTGCATCAGGAGAAGTGTGGCTAGCAGGTCGAGGGAGGTGATCCTCCCCCTCTACTCAGCCCTGGTGAGACCCCACCTGGAGTACTGTGTCCAGTTCTGGAGCCCCCTATTGCAGGAGGGATGTGGAGGTGCTGGAACGTGTCCAGAGAAGGGCCACGAGGATGGTCGGGAGGGCTGAGCACCTCTCCTATGAGGACAGACTGAAGGAGTTGGGACTGTTCAGTCTGCAGAAGAGAAGGCTCCGAGGTGACCTAATTGTCGCCTTCCAGTATCTGAAGGGGGCCTACAGGAAGGCAGGGGAAGGACTTCTCAGGATCTCAGGTAGTGATAGGGACTAGGGGGAATGGAATGAAGCTGGAGGTGGGGAGATTCAGGCTGGATGTGAGGAGGAGGTTCTTCACCATGAGAGTGGTGAAACCCTGGAATGGGTTGTCCAGGGAGGTGGTCGAGGCCCCGTCCCTGGGGGTGTTTAAGAGCAGGCTGGATGAGGCTCTGTCCAGCCTGATCTAGTGTGGGGTGTCCCTGCCCATGGCAGGGGGGTTGGAACTAGATGATCCGTGTGGTCCCTTCCAACCCTGAATGAAACGATGAAACTATGAAACTATGAATTCTAAGGATCATTTTGACTGCCTCCAGAATTTAGATAAGATGGCTAATGCAATTTGGTGCTAGGCCTTTCCCTTTAGGTTTTACCCCAACAATGTTTTCATTAGTTTCGCTCACTCTCGAAATCAAGCATTTTACAGCAGCTTGGAGCAGCCTGTATCTCAGCACAGGAATAAGGTAGGGAAGAATTCAAATACTCATTTTGACTGCCTCCAGAAGTTAGATCAGATGGCCAATGCAATTTGGTGCTAGGCCTTTCCCTTTAGGTTTTACCCCAACAATGTTTTCATTAGTTTCGCTCACTCTCGAAATCAAGCATTTTACAGCAGGTTGGAGCAGCCTGTATCTCAGCACAGGAATAAGGTAGGGAAGAATTCAAATACTCATTTTGACTGCCTCCAGAAGTTAGATCAGATGGCCAATGCAATTTGGTGCTAGGCCTTTCCCTTTAGGTTTTACCCCCAACAATGTTTTCATTAGTTTCGCTCACTCTCGAAATCAAGCATTTTACAGGCAGGTTGGAGCAGCCTGTATCTCAGCACAGGAATAAGGTAGGGAAGAATGGCTCCATGTCCCAGTGGAGGCCAGTGACAAGTGGAGTCCCTCAGGGATCAGTCCCTGGGACCTATCTTATTCAACATCTTTGTGGGGGACATGGACAGTGGCATTGAGGTGCACCCTCAGCAAGTTTGCTGATGACACCAAGCTGTGTGGTGCAGCAGACACGCTGGAGGGAAGGGAGGCCATCCAGAGGGACCTTGACAGGCTGGAGAGGTGGGCACAGGCCAACCTCATGAAGTTCAATAAGAGCAAGTGCAGGGTCCTGCATCTGGGTCGAGGCAATCCCAGGCACAAATACAGGCTGGGCAGTGACTGGCTGGAGGATAGCCCTGAGGAGAGAGACTTGGGGGTGCTGGTGGACAAAAAGCTCAACATGAGCTCTCAGTGTGCACTTGCAGCCCGCAAAGCCAATCAGATCGCTGCATCAGGAGAAGTGTGGCTAGCAGGTCGAGGGAGGTGATCCTCCCCCTCTACTCAGCCCTGGTGAGACCCCACCTGGAGTACTGTGTCCAGTTCTGGAGCCCCTATTGCAGGAGGGATGTGGAGGTGCTGGAACGTGTCCAGAGAAGGGCCACGAGGATGGTCGGAGGGCTGGAGCACCTCTCCTATGAGGACAGACTGAAGGAGTTGGGACTGTTCAGTCTGCAGAAGAGAAGGCTCCGAGGTGACCTAATTGTCGCCTTCCAGTATCTGAAGGGGGCCTACAGGAAGGCAGGGGAAGGACTTCTCAGGATCTCAGGTAGTGATAGGACTAGGGGGTAATGGAATGAAGCTGGAGGTGGGGAGATTCAGGCTGGATGTGAGGAGGAGGTTCTTCACCATGAGAGTGGTGAAACCCTGGAATGGGTTGTCCAGGGGAGGTGGTCGAGGCCCCGTCCCTGGGGGTGTTTAAGAGCAGGCTGGATGAGGCTCTGTCCAGCCTGATCTAGTGTGGGGTGTCCCTGCCCATGGCAGGGGGGTTGGAACTAGATGATCCGTGTGGTCCCTTCCAACCCTGAATGAAACGATGAAACTATGAAACTATGAATTCTAAGGATCATTTTGACTGCCTCCAGAATTTAGATAAGATGGCCAATGCAATTTGGTGCTAGGCCTTTCCCTTTAGTTTTACCCCAACAATGTTTTCATTAGTTTCGCTCACTCTCGAAATCAAGCATTTTACAGCAGCTTGGAGCAGCCTGTATCTCAGCACAGGAATAAGGTAGGGAAGAATTCAAATACTCATTTTGACTGCCTCCAGAAGTTAGATCAGATGGCCAATGCTAATTTGGTGCTAGGCCTTTCCCTTAGGTTTTACCCCAACAATGTTTTCATTAGTTTCGCTCACTCTCGAAATCAAGCATTTTACAGCAGGTTGGAGCAGCCTGTATCTCAGCACAGGAATAAGGTAGGGAAGAATTCAAATACTCATTTTGACTGCCTCCAGAAGTTAGATCAGATGGCCAATGCAATTTGGTGCTAGGCCTTTCCCTTTACGTTTTACCCCAACAATGTTTTCATTAGTTTCGCTCACTCTCGAAATCAAGCATTTTACAGCAGGTTGGAGCAGCCTGTATCTCAGCACAGGAATAAGGTAGGGAAGAATTCTAAGGATCATTTTGACTGCCTCCAGAAGTTAGATCAGATGGCAAATTGGATTTGGTGCTAGGTCTTTCCCTTTGGGTTTTACCCCAACAATGTTTTCATTAGTTTCGCTCACTCTCGAAATCAAGCATTTTACAGCAGGTTGGAGCAGCCTGTATCTCAGCACAGGAATAAGGTAGGGAAGAATTCTAAGGATCATTTTGACTGCCTCCAGAAGTTAGATCAGATGGCAAATTGGATTTGGTGCTAGGTCTTTCCCTTTAGGTTTTACCCCAACAATGTTTTCATTAGTTTCGCTCACTCTCGAAATCAAGCATTTTACAGCAGGTTGGAGCAGCCTGTATCTCAGCACAGGAATAAGGTAGGGAAGAATTCAAATACTCATTTTGACTGCCTCCAGAAGTTAGATCAGATGGCCAATGCAATTTGGTGCTAGGCCTTTCCCTTTAGGTTTTACCCCAACAATGTTTTCATTAGTTTCGCTCACTCTCGAAATCAAGCATTTTACAACAGGTTGGAGCAGCCTGTATCTCAGCACAGGAATAAGGTAGGGAAGAATTCAAATACTCATTTTGACTGCCTCCAGAAGTTAGATCAGATGGCCAATGCAATTTGGTGCTAGGCCTTTCCCTTTAGGTTTTACCCCAACAATGTTTTCATTAGTTTCGCTCACTCTCAAAATCAAGCATTTTACAGCAGGTTGGAGCAGCCTGTATCTCAGCACAGGAATAAGGTAGGGAAGAATTCTAAGGATCATTTTGACTGCCTCCAGAAGTTAGATCAGATGGCAAATTGGATTTGGTGCTAGGTCTTTCCCTTTAGGTTTTACCCCAACAATGTTTTCATTAGTTTCGCTCACTCTCGAAATCAAGCATTTTACAGCAGGTTGGAGCAGCCTGTATCTCAGCACAGGAATAAGGTAGGGAAGAATTCAAATACTCATTTTGACTGCCTCCAGAAGTTAGATCAGATGGCCAATGCAATTTGGTGCTACGTCTTTCCCTTTAGGTTTTACCCCAACAATGTTTTCATTAGTTTCGCTCACTCTCGAAATCAAGCATTTTACAGCAGGTTGGAGCAGCCTGTATCTCAGCACAGGAATAAGGTAGGGAAGAATTCAAATACTCATTTTGACTGCCTCCAGAAGTTAGATCAGATGGCCAATGCAATTTGGTGCTAGGCCTTTCCCTTTAGGTTTTACCCCAACAATGTTTTCATTAGTTTCGCTCACTCTCGAAATCAAGCATTTTACAGCAGGTTGGAGCAGCCTGTATCTCAGCACAGGAATAAGGTAGGGAAGAATTCTAAGGATCATTTTGACTGCCTCCAGAAGTTAGATCAGATGGCCAATGCAATTTGGTGCTAGGCCTTTCCCTTTAGGTTTTACCCCAACAATGTTTTCATTAGTTTCTCTCACTCTCGAAATCAAGCATTTTACAGCAGGTTGGAGCAGCCTGTATCTCAGCACAGGAATAAGGTAGGGAAGAATTCTAAGGATCATTTTGACTGCCTCCAGAAGTTAGATCAGATGGCCAATGCAATTTGGTGCTAGGCCTTTCCCTTTAGGTTTTACCCCAACAATGTTTTCATTAGTTTCGCTCACTCTCGAAATCAAGCATTTTACAGCAGGTTGGAGCAGCCTGTATCTCAGCACAGGAATAAGGTAGGGAAGAATTCTAAGGATCATTTTGACTGCCTCCAGAAGTTAGATCAGATGGCAAATTGGATTTGGTGCTAGGTCTTTCCCTTTAGGTTTTACCCCAACAATGTTTTCATTAGTTTCGCTCACTCTCGAAATCAAGCATTTTACAGCAGGTTGGAGCAGCCTGTATCTCAGCACAGGAATAAGGTAGGGAAGAATTCTAAGGATCATTTTGACTGCCTCCAGAAGTTAGATCAGATGGCAAATTGGATTTGGTGCTAGCCCTTTCCCTTTAGGTTTTACCCCAACAATGTTTTCATTAGTTTCGCTCACTCTCGAAATCAAGCATTTTACAGCAGGTTGGAGCAGCCTGTATCTCAGCACAGGAATAAGGTAGGGAAGAATTCTAAGGATCATTTTGACTGCCTCCAGAAGTTAGATCAGATGGCCAATGCAATTTGGTGCTAGGCCTTTCCCTTTAGGTTTTACCCCAACAATGTTTTCATTAGTTTCGCTCACTCTCGAAATCAAGCGTTTTACAGCAGGTTGGAGCAGCCTGTATCTCAGCACAGGAATAAGGTAGGGAAGAATTGTAAGGATCATTTTGACTGCCTCCAGAAGTTAGATCAGATGGCAAATTGGATTTGGTGCTAGGTCTTTCCCTTTAGGTTTTACCCCAACAATGTTTTCATTAGTTTCGCTCACTCTCGAAATCAAGCATTTTACAGCAGGTTGGAGCAGCCTGTATCTCAGCACAGGAATAAGGTAGGGAAGAATTCAAATACTCATTTTGACTGCCTCCAGAAGTTAGATCAGATGGCCAATGCAATTTGGTGCTAGGCCTTTCCCTTTAGGTTTTACCCCAACAATGTTTTCATTAGTTTCGCTCACTCTCGAAATCAAGCATTTTACAGCAGGTTGGAGCAGCCTGTATCTCAGCACAGGAATAAGGTAGGGAAGAATTCAAATACTCATTTTGACTGCCTCCAGAAGTTAGATCAGATGGCAAATTGGATTTGGTGCTAGGTCTTTCCCTTTAGGTTTTACCCCAACAATGTTTTCATTAGTTTCGCTCACTCTCGAAATCAAGCATTTTACAGCAGGTTGGAGCAGCCTGTATCTCAGCACAGGAATAAGGTAGGGAAGAATTCTAAGGATCATTTTGACTGCCTCCAGAAGTTAGATCAGATGGCCAATGCAATTTGGTGCTAGGCCTTTCCCTTTAGGTTTTACCCCAACAATGTTTTCATTAGTTTCGCTCACTCTCGAAATCAAGCATTTTACAGCAGGTTGGAGCAGCCTGTATCTCAGCACAGGAATAAGGTAGGGAAGAATTCTAAGGATCATTTTGACTGCCTCCAGAAGTTAGATCAGATGGCAAATTGGATTTGGTGCTAGGTCTTTCCCTTTAGGTTTTACCCCAACAATGTTTTCATTAGTTTCGCTCACTCTCGAAATCAAGCATTTTACAGCAGGTTGGAGCAGCCTGTATCTCAGCACAGGAATAAGGTAGGGAAGAATTCAAATACTCATTTTGACTGCCTCCAGAAGTTAGATCAGATGGCAAATTGGATTTGGTGCTAGGTCTTTCCCTTTAGGTTTTACCCCAACAATGTTTTCATTAGTTTCGCTCACTCTCGAAATCAAGCATTTTACAGCAGGTTGGAGCAGCCTGTATCTCAGCACAGGAATAAGGTAGGGAAGAATTCAAATACTCATTTTGACTGCCTCCAGAAGTTAGATCAGATGGCCAATGCAATTTGGTGCTAGGTCTTTCCCTTTAGGTTTTACCCCAACAATGTTTTCATTAGTTTCGCTCACTCTCGAAATCAAGCATTTTACAGCAGGTTGGAGCAGCCTGTATCTCAGCACAGGAATAAGGTAGGGAAGAATTCTAAGGATCATTTTGACTGCCTCCAGAAGTTAGATCAGATGGCCAATGCAATTTGGTGCTAGGCCTTTCCCTTTAGGTTTTACCCCAACAATGTTTTCATTAGTTTCGCTCACTCTCGAAATCAAGCATTTTACAGCAGGTTGGAGCAGCCTGTATCTCAGCACAGGAATAAGGTAGGGAAGAATTCAAATACTCATTTTGACTGCCTCCAGAAGTTAGATCAGATTGCCAATGCAATTTGGTGCTAGGCCTTTCCCTTTAGGTTTTACCCCAACAATGTTTTCATTAGTTTCGCTCACTCTCGAAATCAAGCATTTTACAGCAGGTTGGAGCAGCCTGTATCTCAGCACAGGAATAAGGTAGGGAAGAATTCTAAGGATCATTTTGACTGCCTCCAGAAGTTAGATCAGATGGCAAATTGGATTTGGTGCTAGGTCTTTCCCTTTAGGTTTTACCCCAACAATGTTTTCATTAGTTTCGCTCACTCTCGAAATCAAGCATTTTACAGCAGGTTGGAGCAGCCTGTATCTCAGCACAGGAATAAGGTAGGGAAGAATTCAAATACTCATTTTGACTGCCTCCAGAAGTTAGATCAGATGGCCAATGCAATTTGGTGCTAGGCCTTTCCCTTTAGGTTTTACCCCAACAATGTTTTCATTAGTTTCGCTCACTCTCGAAATCAAGCATTTTACAGCAGGTTGGAGCAGCCTGTATCTCAGCACAGGAATAAGGTAGGGAAGAATTCTAAGGATCATTTTGACTGCCTCCAGAAGTTAGATCAGATGGCAAATTGGATTTGGTGCTAGGTCTTTCCCTTTAGGTTTTACCCCAACAATGTTTTCATTAGTTTCGCTCACTCTCGAAATCAAGCATTTTACAGCAGGTTGGAGCAGCCTGTATCTCAGCACAGGAATAAGGTAGGGAAGAATTCAAATACTCATTTTGACTGCCTCCAGAAGTTAGATCAGATGGCCAATGCAATTTGGTGCTAGGTCTTTCCCTTTAGGTTTTACCCCAACAATGTTTTCATTAGTTTCGCTCACTCTCGAAATCAAGCATTTTACAGCAGGTTGGAGCAGCCTGTATCTCAGCACAGGAATAAGGTAGGGAAGAATTCTAAGGATCATTTTGACTGCCTCCAGAAGTTAGATCAGATGGCAAATTGGATTTGGTGCTAGGTCTTTCCCTTTAGGTTTTACCCCAACAATGTTTTCATTAGTTTCGCTCACTCTCGAAATCAAGCATTTTACAGCAGGTTGGAGCAGCCTGTATCTCAGCACAGGAATAAGGTAGGGAAGAATTCTAAGGATCATTTTGACTGCCTCCAGAAGTTAGATCAGATGGCAAATTGGATTTGGTGCTAGGTCTTTCCCTTTAGGTTTTACCCCAACAATGTTTTCATTAGTTTCGCTCACTCTCGAAATCAAGCATTTTACAGCAGGTTGGAGCAGCCTGTATCTCAGCACAGGAATAAGGTAGGGAAGAATTCTAAGGATCATTTTGACTGCCTCCAGAAGTTAGATCAGATGGCAAATTGGATTTGGTGCTAGGTCTTTCCCTTTAGGTTTTACCCCAACAATGTTTTCATTAGTTTCGCTCACTCTCGAAATCAAGCATTTTACAGCAGGTTGGAGCAGCCTGTATCTCAGCACAGGAATAAGGTAGGGAAGAATTCTAAGGATCATTTTGACTGCCTCCAGAAGTTAGATCAGATGGCAAATTGGATTTGGTGCTAGGTCTTTCCCTTTAGGTTTTACCCCAACAATGTTTTCATTAGTTTCGCTCACTCTCGAAATCAAGCATTTTACAGCAGGTTGGAGCAGCCTGTATCTCAGCACAGGAATAAGGTAGGGAAGAATTCAAATACTCATTTTGACTGCCTCCAGAAGTTAGATCAGATGGCCAATGCAATTTGGTGCTAGGCCTTTCCCTTTAGGTTTTACCCCAACAATGTTTTCATTAGTTTCGCTCACTCTCGAAATCAAGCATTTTACAGCAGGTTGGAGCAGCCTGTATCTCAGCACAGGAATAAGGTAGGGAAGAATTCAAATACTCATTTTGACTGCCTCCAGAAGTTAGATCAGATGGCCAATGCAATTTGGTGCTAGGTCTTTCCCTTTAGGTTTTACCCCAACAATGTTTTCATTAGTTTCGCTCACTCTCGAAATCAAGCATGTTACAGCAGGTTGGAGCAGCCTGTATCTCAGCACAGGAATAAGGTAGGGAAGAATTCTAAGGATCATTTTGACTGCCTCCAGAAGTTAGATCAGATGGCAAATTGGATTTGGTGCTAGGTCTTTCCCTTTAGGTTTTACCCCAACAATGTTTTCATTAGTTTCGCTCACTCTCGAAATCAAGCATTTTACAGCAGGTTGGAGCAGCCTGTATCTCAGCACAGGAATAAGGTAGGGAAGAATTCTAAGGATCATTTTGACTGCCTCCAGAAGTTAGATCAGATGGCAAATTGGATTTGGTGCTAGGTCTTTCCCTTTAGGTTTTACCCCAACAATGTTTTCATTAGTTTCGCTCACTCTCGAAATCAAGCATTTTACAGCAGGTTGGAGCAGCCTGTATCTCAGCACAGGAATAAGGTAGGGAAGAATTCAAATACTCATTTTGACTGCCTCCAGAAGTTAGATCAGATGGCAAATTGGATTTGGTGCTAGGCCTTTCCCTTTAGGTTTTACCCCAACAATGTTTTCATTAGTTTCGCTCACTCTCGAAATCAAGCATTTTACAGCAGGTTGGAGCAGCCTGCATCTCAGCACAGGAATAAGGTAGGGAAGAATTCTAAGGATCATTTTGACTGCCTCCAGAAGTTAGATCAGATGGCAAATTGGATTTGGTGCTAGGTCTTTCCCTTTAGGTTTTACCCCAACAATGTTTTCATTAGTTTCGCTCACTCTCGAAATCAAGCATTTTACAGCAGGTTGGAGCAGCCTGTATCTCAGCACAGGAATAAGGTAGGGAAGAATTCAAATACTCATTTTGACTGCCTCCAGAAGTTAGATCAGATGGCCAATGCAATTTGGTGCTAGGCATTTCCCTTTAGGTTTTACCCCAACAATGTTTTCATTAGTTTCGCTCACTCTCGAAATCAAGCATTTTACAGCAGGTTGGAGCAGCCTGTATCTCAGCACAGGAATAAGGTAGGGAAGAATTCAAATACTCATTTTGACTGCCTCCAGAAGTTAGATCAGATGGCCAATGCAATTTGGTGCTAGGCCTTTCCCTTTAGGTTTTACCCCAACAATGTTTTCATTAGTTTCGCTCACTCTCGAAATCAAGCATGTTACAGCAGGTTGGAGCAGCCTGTATCTCAGCACAGGAATAAGGTAGGGAAGAATTCTAAGGATCATTTTGACTGCCTCCAGAAGTTAGATCAGATGGCAAATTGGATTTGGTGCTAGGTCTTTCCCTTTAGGTTTTACCCCAACAATGTTTTCATTAGTTTCGCTCACTCTCGAAATCAAGCATTTTACAGCAGGTTGGAGCAGCCTGTATCTCAGCACAGGAATAAGGTAGGGAAGAATTCAAATACTCATTTTGACTGCCTCCAGAAGTTAGATCAGATGGCCAATGCAATTTGGTGCTAGGCCTTTCCCTTTAGGTTTTACCCCAACAATGTTTTCATTAGTTTCGCTCACTCTCGAAATCAAGCATTTTACAGCAGGTTGGAGCAGCCTGTATCTCAGCACAGGAATAAGGTAGGGAAGAATTCTAAGGATCATTTTGACTGCCTCCAGAAGTTAGATCAGATGGCAAATTGGATTTGGTGCTAGGCCTTTCCCTTTAGGTTTTACCCCAACAATGTTTTCATTAGTTTCGCTCACTCTCGAAATCAAGCATTTTACAGCAGGTTGGAGCAGCCTGTATCTCAGCACAGGAATAAGGTAGGGAAGAATTCAAATACTCATTTTGACTGCCTCCAGAAGTTAGATCAGATAGCAAATGGTATTTGGTGCTAGGTCTTTCCCTTTAGGTTTTACCCCAACAATGTTTTCATTAGTTTCGCTCACTCTCGAAATCAAGCATTTTACAGCAGGTTGGAGCAGCCTGTATCTCAGCACAGGAATAAGGTAGGGAAGAATTCTAAGGATCATTTTGACTGCCTCCAGAAGTTAGATCAGATGGCAAATTGGATTTGGTGCTAGGTCTTTCCCTTTAGGTTTTACCCCAACAATGTTTTCATTAGTTTCGCTCCCTCTCGAAATCAAGCATTTTACAGCAGGTTGGAGCAGCCTGTATCTCAGCACAGGAATAAGGTAGGGAAGAATTCAAATACTCATTTTGACTGCCTCCAGAAGTTAGATCAGATGGCCAATGCAATTTGGTGCTAGGCCTTTCCCTTTAGGTTTTACCCCAACAATGTTTTCATTAGTTTCGCTCACTCTCGAAATCAAGCATTTTACAGCAGGTTGGAGCAGCCTGTATCTCAGCACAGGAATAAGGTAGGGAAGAATTCAAATACTCATTTTGACTGCCTCCAGAAGTTAGATCAGATGGCAAATTGGATTTGGTGCTAGGCCTTTCCCTTTAGGTTTTACCCCAACAATGTTTTCATTAGTTTCGCTCACTCTCGAAATCAAGCATTTTACAGCAGGTTGGAGCAGCCTGTATCTCAGCACAGGAATAAGGTAGGGAAGAATTCTAAGGATCATTTTGACTGCCTCCAGAAGTTAGATCAGATGGCAAATTGGATTTGGTGCTAGGTCTTTCCCTTTAGGTTTTACCCCAACAATGTTTTCATTAGTTTCGCTCACTCTCGAAATCAAGCATTTTACAGCAGGTTGGAGCAGCCTGTATCTCAGCACAGGAATAAGGTAGGGAAGAATTCAAATACTCATTTTGACTGCCTCCAGAAGTTAGATCAGATGGCCAATGCAATTTGGTGCTAGGCCTTTCCCTTTAGGTTTTACCCCAACAATGTTTTCATTAGTTTCGCTCACTCTCGAAATCAAGCATTTTACAGCAGGTTGGAGCAGCCTGTATCTCAGCACAGGAATAAGGTAGGGAAGAATTCAAATACTCATTTTGACTGCCTCCAGAAGTTAGATCAGATGGCCAATGCAATTTGGTGCTAGGCCTTTCCCTTTAGGTTTTACCCCAACAATGTTTTCATTAGTTTCGCTCACTCTCGAAATCAAGCATGTTACAGCAGGTTGGAGCAGCCTGTATCTCAGCACAGGAATAAGGTAGGGAAGAATTCTAAGGATCATTTTGACTGCCTCCAGAAGTTAGATCAGATGGCAAATTGGATTTGGTGCTAGGTCTTTCCCTTTAGGTTTTACCCCAACAATGTTTTCATTAGTTTCGCTCACTCTCGAAATCAAGCATTTTACAGCAGGTTGGAGCAGCCTGTATCTCAGCACAGGAATAAGGTAGGGAAGAATTCTAAGGATCATTTTGACTGCCTCCAGAAGTTAGATCAGATGGCAAATTGGATTTGGTGCTAGGTCTTTCCCTTTAGGTTTTACCCCAACAATGTTTTCATTAGTTTCGCTCACTCTCGAAATCAAGCATTTTACAGCAGGTTGGAGCAGCCTGTATCTCAGCACAGGAATAAGGTAGGGAAGAATTCAAATACTCATTTTGACTGCCTCCAGAAGTTAGATCAGATGGCCAATGCAATTTGGTGCTAGGCCTTTCCCTTTAGGTTTTACCCCAACAATGTTTTCATTAGTTTCGCTCACTCTCGAAATCAAGCATTTTACAGCAGGTTGGAGCAGCCTGTATCTCAGCACAGGAATAAGGTAGGGAAGAATTCAAATACTCATTTTGACTGCCTCCAGAAGTTAGATCAGATGGCAAATTGGATTTGGTGCTAGGCCTTTCCCTTTAGGTTTTACCCCAACAATGTTTTCATTAGTTTCGCTCACTCTCGAAATCAAGCATTTTACAGCAGGTTGGAGCAGCCTGTATCTCAGCACAGGAATAAGGTAGGGAAGAATTCTAAGGATCATTTTGACTGCCTCCAGAAGTTAGATCAGATGGCAAATTGGATTTGGTGCTAGGTCTTTCCCTTTAGGTTTTACCCCAACAATGTTTTCATTAGTTTCGCTCACTCTCGAAATCAAGCATTTTACAGCAGGTTGGAGCAGCCTGTATCTCAGCACAGGAATAAGGTAGGGAAGAATTCAAATACTCATTTTGACTGCCTCCAGAAGTTAGATCAGATGGCCAATGCAATTTGGTGCTAGGCCTTTCCCTTTAGGTTTTACCCCAACAATGTTTTCATTAGTTTCGCTCACTCTCGAAATCAAGCATTTTACAGCAGGTTGGAGCAGCCTGTATCTCAGCACAGGAATAAGGTAGGGAAGAATTCAAATACTCATTTTGACTGCCTCCAGAAGTTAGATCAGATGGCCAATGCAATTTGGTGCTAGGCCTTTCCCTTTAGGTTTTACCCCAACAATGTTTTCATTAGTTTCGCTCACTCTCGAAATCAAGCATGTTACAGCAGGTTGGAGCAGCCTGTATCTCAGCACAGGAATAAGGTAGGGAAGAATTCTAAGGATCATTTTGACTGCCTCCAGAAGTTAGATCAGATGGCAAATTGGATTTGGTGCTAGGTCTTTCCCTTTAGGTTTTACCCCAACAATGTTTTCATTAGTTTTGCTCACTCTCGAAATCAAGCATTTTACAGCAGGTTGGAGCAGCCTGTATCTCAGCACAGGAATAAGGTAGGGAAGAATTCAAATACTCATTTTGACTGCCTCCAGAAGTTAGATCAGATGGCCAATGCAATTTGGTGCTAGGCCTTTCCCTTTACGTTTTACCCCAACAATGTTTTCATTAGTTTCGCTCACTCTCGAAATCAAGCATTTTACAGCAGGTTGGAGCAGCCTGTATCTCAGCACAGGAATAAGGTAGGGAAGAATTCTAAGGATCATTTTGACTGCCTCCAGAAGTTAGATCAGATGGCAAATTGGATTTGGTGCTAGGCCTTTCCCTTTAGGTTTTACCCCAACAATGTTTTCATTAGTTTCGCTCACTCTCGAAATCAAGCATTTTACAGCAGGTTGGAGCAGCCTGTATCTCAGCACAGGAATAAGGTAGGGAAGAATTCAAATACTCATTTTGACTGCCTCCAGAAGTTAGATCAGATAGCAAATGGTATTTGGTGCTAGGTCTTTCCCTTTAGGTTTTACCCCAACAATGTTTTCATTAGTTTCGCTCACTCTCGAAATCAAGCATTTTACAGCAGGTTGGAGCAGCCTGTATCTCAGCACAGGAATAAGGTAGGGAAGAATTCTAAGGATCATTTTGACTGCCTCCAGAAGTTAGATCAGATGGCAAATTGGATTTGGTGCTAGGTCTTTCCCTTTAGGTTTTACCCCAACAATGTTTTCATTAGTTTCGCTCCCTCTCGAAATCAAGCATTTTACAGCAGGTTGGAGCAGCCTGTATCTCAGCACAGGAATAAGGTAGGGAAGAATTCAAATACTCATTTTGACTGCCTCCAGAAGTTAGATCAGATGGCCAATGCAATTTGGTGCTAGGCCTTTCCCTTTAGGTTTTACCCCAACAATGTTTTCATTAGTTTCGCTCACTCTCGAAATCAAGCATTTTACAGCAGGTTGGAGCAGCCTGTATCTCAGCACAGGAATAAGGTAGGGAAGAATTCTAAGGATCATTTTGACTGCCTCCAGAAGTTAGATCAGATGGCCAATGCAATTTGGTGCTAGGTCTTTCCCTTTAGGTTTTACCCCAACAATGTTTTCATTAGTTTCGCTCACTCTCGAAATCAAGCATTTTACAGCAGGTTGGAGCAGCCTGTATCTCAGCACAGGAATAAGGTAGGGAAGAATTCTAAGGATCATTTTGACTGCCTCCAGAAGTTAGATCAGATGGCAAATTGGATTTGGTGCTAGGTCTTTCCCTTTAGGTTTTACCCCAACAATGTTTTCATTAGTTTCGCTCCCTCTCGAAATCAAGCATTTTACAGCAGGTTGGAGCAGCCTGTATCTCAGCACAGGAATAAGGTAGGGAAGAATTCTAAGGATCATTTTGACTGCCTCCAGAAGTTAGATCAGATGGCAAATTGGATTTGGTGCTAGGTCTTTCCCTTTAGGTTTTACCCCAACAATGTTTTCATTAGTTTCGCTCACTCTCGAAATCAAGCATTTTACAGCAGGTTGGAGCAGCCTGTATCTCAGCACAGGCATAAGGTAGGGAAGAATTCAAATACACATTTTGACTGCCTCCAGAAGTTAGATCAGATGGCAAATTGGATTTGGTGCTAGGTCTTTCCCTTTAGGTTTTACCCCAACAATGTTTTCATTAGTTTCGCTCACTCTCGAAATCAAGCATTTTACAGCAGGTTGGAGCAGCCTGTATCTCAGCACAGGAATAAGGTAGGGAAGAATTCAAATACTCATTTTGACTGCCTCCAGAAGTTAGATCAGATGGCCAATGCAATTTGGTGCTAGGCCTTTCCCTTTAGGTTTTACCCCAACAATGTTTTCATTAGTTTCGCTCACTCTCGAAATCAAGCATTTTACAGCAGGTTGGAGCAGCCTGTATCTCAGCACAGGAATAAGGTAGGGAAGAATTCTAAGGATCATTTTGACTGCCTCCAGAAGTTAGATCAGATGGCAAATTGGATTTGGTGCTAGGTCTTTCCCTTTAGGTTTTACCCCAACAATGTTTTCATTAGTTTCGCTCACTCTCGAAATCAAGCATTTTACAGCAGGTTGGAGCAGCCTGTATCTCAGCACAGGAATAAGGTAGGGAAGAATTCTAAGGATCATTTTGACTGCCTCCAGAAGTTAGATCAGATGGCAAACTGGATTTGGTGCTAGGTCTTTCCCTTTAGGTTTTACCCCAACAATGTTTTCATTAGTTTCGCTCACTCTCGAAATCAAGCATTTTACAGCAGGTTGGAGCAGCCTGTATCTCAGCACAGGAATAAGGTAGGGAAGAATTCAAATACTCATTTTGACTGCCTCCAGAAGTTAGATCAGATGGCCAATGCAATTTGGTGCTAGGCCTTTCCCTTTAGGTTTTACCCCAACAATGTTTTCATTAGTTTCGCTCACTCTCGAAATCAAGCATTTTACAGCAGGTTGGAGCAGCCTGTATCTCAGCACAGGAATAAGGTAGGGAAGAATTCAAATACTCATTTTGACTGCCTCCAGAAGTTAGATCAGATGGCAAATTGGATTTGGTGCTAGGCCTTTCCCTTTAGGTTTTACCCCAACAATGTTTTCATTAGTTTCGCTCACTCTCGAAATCAAGCATTTTACAGCAGGTTGGAGCAGCCTGTATCTCAGCACAGGAATAAGGTAGGGAAGAATTCAAATACTCATTTTGACTGCCTCCAGAAGTTAGATCAGATGGCAAATGGTATTTGGTGCTAGGTCTTTCCCTTTAGGTTTTACCCCAACAATGTTTTCATTAGTTTCGCTCACTCTCGAAATCAAGCATTTTACAGCTGTTGGAGCAGCCTGTATCTCAGCACAGGAATAAGGTAGGGAAGAATTCTAAGGATCATTTTGACTGCCTCCAGAAGTTAGATCAGATGGCAAATTGGATTTGGTGCTAGGTCTTTCCCTTTAGGTTTTACCCCAACAATGTTTTCATTAGTTTCGCTCCCTCTCGAAATCAAGCATTTTACAGCAGGTTGGAGCAGCCTGTATCTCAGCACAGGAATAAGGTAGGGAAGAATTCAAATACTCATTTTGACTGCCTCCAGAAGTTAGATCAGATGGCCAATGCAATTTGGTGCTAGGCCTTTCCCTTTAGGTTTTACCCCAACAATGTTTTCATTAGTTTCGCTCACTCTCGAAATCAAGCATTTTACAGCAGGTTGGAGCAGCCTGTATCTCAGCACAGGAATAAGGTAGGGAAGAATTCAAATACTCATTTTGACTGCCTCCACAAGTTAGATCAGATGGCCAATGCAATTTGGTGCTAGGTCTTTCCCTTTAGGTTTTACCCCAACAATGTTTTCATTAGTTTCGATCACTCTCGAAATCAAGCATTTTACAGCAGGTTGGAGCAGCCTGTATCTCAGCACAGGAATAAGGTAGGGAAGAATTCTAAGGATCATTTTGACTGCCTCCAGAAGTTAGATCAGATGGCAAATTGGATTTGGTGCTAGGTCTTTCCCTTTAGGTTTTACCCCAACAATGTTTTCATTAGTTTCGCTCACTCTCGAAATCAAGCATTTTACAGCAGGTTGGAGCAGCCTGTATCTCAGCACAGGAATAAGGTAGGGAAGAATTCAAATACTCATTTTGACTGCCTCCAGAAGTTAGATCAGATGGCAAATTGGATTTGGTGCTAGGTCTTTCCCTTTAGGTTTTACCCCAACAATGTTTTCATTAGTTTCGCTCCCTCTCGAAATCAAGCATTTTACAGCAGGTTGGAGCAGCCTGTATCTCAGCACAGGCATAAGGTAGGGAAGAATTCAAATACACATTTTGACTGCCTCCAGAAGTTAGATCAGATGGCAAATTGGATTTGGTGCTAGGTCTTTCCCTTTAGGTTTTACCCCAACAATGTTTTCATTAGTTTCGCTCCCTCTCGAAATCAAGCATTTTACAGCAGGTTGGAGCAGCCTGTATCTCAGCACAGGAATAAGGTAGGGAAGAATTCAAATACTCATTTTGACTGCCTCCAGAAGTTAGATCAGATGGCCAATGCAATTTGGTGCTAGGCCTTTCCCTTTAGGTTTTACCCCAACAATGTTTTCATTAGTTTCGCTCACTCTCGAAATCAAGCATTTTACAGCAGGTTGGAGCAGCCTGTATCTCAGCACAGGAATAAGGTAGGGAAGAATTCAAATACTCATTTTGACTGCCTCCAGAAGTTAGATCAGATGGCAAATTGGGTTTGGTGCTAGGTCTTTCCCTTTCGGTTTTACCCCAACAATGTTTTCATTAGTTTCGCTCACTCTCGAAATCAAGCATTTTACAGCAGGTTGGAGCAGCCTGTATCTCAGCACAGTAATAAGGTAGGGAAGAATTCAAATACTCATTTTGACTGCCTCCAGAAGTTAGATCAGATGGCCAATGCAATTTGGTGCTAGGCCTTTCCCTTTAGGTTTTACCCCAACAATGTTTTCATTAGTTTCGCTCACTCTCGAAATCAAGCATTTTACAGCAGGTTGGAGCAGTCTGTATCTCAGCACAGGAATAAGGTAGGGAAGAATTCTAAGGATCATTTTGACTGCCTCCAGAAGTTAGATCAGATGGCAAATTGGATTTGGTGCTAGGTCTTTCCCTTTAGGTTTTACCCCAACAATGTTTTCATTAGTTTCGCTCACTCTCGAAATCAAGCATTTTACAGCAGGTTGGAGCAGCCTGTATCTCAGCACAGGAATAAGGTAGGGAAGAATTCTAAGGATCATTTTGACTGCCTCCAGAAGTTAGATCAGATGGCCAATGCAATTTGGTGCTAGGCCTTTCCCTTTAGGTTTTACCCCAACAATGTTTTCATTAGTTTCGCTCACTCTCGAAATCAAGCATTTTACAGCAGGTTGGAGCAGCCTGTATCTCAGCACAGGAATAAGGTAGGGAAGAATTCAAATACTCATTTTGACTGCCTCCAGATGTTAGATCAGATGGCCAATGCAATTTGGTGCTAGGTCTTTCCCTTTAGGTTTTACCCCAACAATGTTTTCATTAGTTTCGCTCACTCTCGAAATCAAGCATTTTACAGCAGGTTGGAGCAGCCTGTATCTCAGCACAGGAATAAGGTAGGGAAGAATTCTAAGGATCATTTTGACTGCCTCCAGAAGTTAGATCAGATGGCCAATGCAATTTGGTGCTAGGCCTTTCCCTTTAGGTTTTACCCCAACAATGTTTTCATTAGTTTCGCTCACTCTCGAAATCAAGCATTTTACAGCAGGTTGGAGCAGCCTGTATCTCAGCACAGGAATAAGGTAGGGAAGAATTCAAATACTCATTTTGACTGCCTCCAGAAGTTAGATCAGATGGCCAATGCAATTTGGTGCTAGGCCTTTCCCTTTAGGTTTTACCCCAACAATGTTTTCATTAGTTTCGCTCACTCTCGAAATCAAGCATTTTACAGCAGGTTGGAGCAGCCTGTATCTCAGCACAGGAATAAGGTAGGGAAGAATTCAAATACTCATTTTGACTGCCTCCAGAAGTTAGATCAGATGGCCAATGCAATTTGGTGCTAGGTCTTTCCCTTTAGGTTTTACCCCAACAATGTTTTCATTAGTTTCGCTCACTCTCGAAATCAAGCATTTTACAGCAGGTTGGAGCAGCCTGTATCTCAGCACAGGAATAAGGTAGGGAAGAATTCAAATACTCATTTTGACTGCCTCCAGAAGTTAGATCAGATGGCCAATGCAATTTGGTGCTAGGCCTTTCCCTTTAGGTTTTACCCCAACAATGTTTTCATTAGTTTCGCTCACTCTCGAAATCAAGCATTTTACAGCAGGTTGGAGCAGCCTGTATCTCAGCACAGGAATAAGGTAGGGAAGAATTCTAAGGATCATTTTGACTGCCTCCAGAAGTTAGATCAGATGGCAAATTGGATTTGGTGCTAGGTCTTTCCCTTTAGGTTTTACCCCAACAATGTTTTCATTAGTTTCGCTCACTCTCGAAATCAAGCATTTTACAGCAGGTTGGAGCAGCCTGTATCTCAGCACAGGAATAAGGTAGGGAAGAATTCTAAGGATCATTTTGACTGCCTCCAGAAGTTAGATCAGATGGCCAATGCAATTTGGTGCTAGGTCTTTCCCTTTAGGTTTTACCCCAACAATGTTTTCATTAGTTTCGCTCACTCTCGAAATCAAGCATTTTACAGCAGGTTGGAGCAGCCTGTATCTCAGCACAGGAATAAGGTAGGGAAGAATTCAAATACTCATTTTGACTGCCTCCAGAAGTTAGATCAGATGGCCAATGCAATTTGGTGCTAGGCCTTTCCCTTTAGGTTTTACCCCAACAATGTTTTCATTAGTTTCGCTCACTCTCGAAATCAAGCATTTTACAGCAGGTTGGAGCAGCCTGTATCTCAGCACAGGAATAAGGTAGGGAAGAATTCAAATACTCATTTTGACTGCCTCCAGAAGTTAGATCAGATGGCCAATGCAATTTGGTGCTAGGCCTTTCCCTTTAGGTTTTACCCCAACAATGTTTTCATTAGTTTCGCTCACTCTCGAAATCAAGCATTTTACAGCAGGTTGGAGCAGCCTGTATCTCAGCACAGGAATAAGGTAGGGAAGAATGGCTCCATGTCCCAGTGGAGGCCAGTGACAAGTGGAGTCCCTCAGGGATCAGTCCTGGGACCTATCTTATTCAACATCTTTGTGGGGGACATGGACAGTGGCATTGAGTGCACCCTCAGCAAGTTTGCTGATGACACCAAGCTGTGTGGTGCAGCAGACACGCTGGAGGGAAGGGAGGCCATCCAGAGGGACCTTGACAGGCTGGAGAGGTGGGCACAGGCCAACCTCATGAAGTTCAATAAGAGCAAGTGCAGGGTCCTGCATCTGGGTCGAGGCAATCCCAGGCACAAATACAGGCTGGGCAGTGACTGGCTGGAGGATAGCCCTGAGGAGAGAGACTTGGGGGTGCTGGTGGACAAAAAGCTCAACATGAGCTCTCAGTGTGCACTTGCAGCCCGCAAAGCCAATCAGATCCTGGGCTGCATCAGGAGAAGTGTGGCTAGCAGGTCGAGGGAGGTGATCCTCCCCCTCTACTCAGCCCTGGTGAGACCCCACCTGGAGTACTGTGTCCAGTTCTGGAGCCCCTATTGCAGGAGGGATGTGGAGGTGCTGGAACGTGTCCAGAGAAGGGCCACGAGGATGGTCGGAGGGCTGGAGCACCTCTCCTATGAGGACAGACTGAAGGAGTTGGGACTGTTCAGTCTGCAGAAGAGAAGGCTCCGAGGTGACCTAATTGTCGCCTTCCAGTATCTGAAGGGGGCCTACAGGAAGGCAGGGGAAGGACTTCTCAGGATCTCAGGTAGTGATAGGACTAGGGGGAATGGAATGAAGCTGGAGGTGGGGAGATTCAGGCTGGATGTGAGGAGGAGGTTCTTCACCATGAGAGTGGTGAAACCCTGGAATGGGTTGTCCAGGGAGGTGGTCGAGGCCCCGTCCCTGGGGGTGTTTAAGAGCAGGCTGGATGAGGCTCTGTCCAGCCTGATCTAGTGTGGGGTGTCCCTGCCCATGGCAGGGGGGTTGGAACTAGATGATCCGTGTGGTCCCTTCCAACCCTGAATGAAACGATGAAACTATGAAACTATGAATTCTAAGGATCATTTTGACTGCCTCCAGAATTTAGATAAGATGGCTAATGCAATTTGGTGCTAGGCCTTTCCCTTTAGGTTTTACCCCAACAATGTTTTCATTAGTTTCGCTCACTCTCGAAATCAAGCATTTTACAGCAGCTTGGAGCAGCCTGTATCTCAGCACAGGAATAAGGTAGGGAAGAATTCAAATACTCATTTTGACTGCCTCCAGAAGTTAGATCAGATGGCCAATGCAATTTGGTGCTAGGCCTTTCCCTTTAGGTTTTACCCCAACAATGTTTTCATTAGTTTCGCTCACTCTCGAAATCAAGCATTTTACAGCAGGTTGGAGCAGCCTGTATCTCAGCACAGGAATAAGGTAGGGAAGAATTCAAATACTCATTTTGACTGCCTCCAGAAGTTAGATCAGATGGCCAATGCAATTTGGTGCTAGGCCTTTCCCTTTAGGTTTTACCCCAACAATGTTTTCATTAGTTTCGCTCACTCTCGAAATCAAGCATTTTACAGCAGGTTGGAGCAGCCTGTATCTCAGCACAGGAATAAGGTAGGGAAGAATTCTAAGGATCATTTTGACTGCCTCCAGAAGTTAGATCAGATGGCAAATTGGATTTGGTGCTAGGTCTTTCCCTTTGGGTTTTACCCCAACAATGTTTTCATTAGTTTCGCTCACTCTCGAAATCAAGCATTTTACAGCAGGTTGGAGCAGCCTGTATCTCAGCACAGGAATAAGGTAGGGAAGAATTCTAAGGATCATTTTGACTGCCTCCAGAAGTTAGATCAGATGGCAAATTGGATTTGGTGCTAGGTCTTTCCCTTTAGGTTTTACCCCAACAATGTTTTCATTAGTTTCGCTCACTCTCGAAATCAAGCATTTTACAGCAGGTTGGAGCAGCCTGTATCTCAGCACAGGAATAAGGTAGGGAAGAATTCAAATACTCATTTTGACTGCCTCCAGAAGTTAGATCAGATGGCCAATGCAATTTGGTGCTAGGCCTTTCCCTTTAGGTTTTACCCCAACAATGTTTTCATTAGTTTCGCTCACTCTCGAAATCAAGCATTTTACAGCAGGTTGGAGCAGCCTGTATCTCAGCACAGGAATAAGGTAGGGAAGAATTCAAATACTCATTTTGACTGCCTCCAGAAGTTAGATCAGATGGCCAATGCAATTTGGTGCTAGGCCTTTCCCTTTAGGTTTTACCCCAACAATGTTTTCATTAGTTTCGCTCACTCTCGAAATCAAGCATTTTACAGCAGGTTGGAGCAGCCTGTATCTCAGCACAGGAATAAGGTAGGGAAGAATTCAAATACTCATTTTGACTGCCTCCAGAAGTTAGATCAGATGGCCAATGCAATTTGGTGCTAGGCCTTTCCCTTTAGGTTTTACCCCAACAATGTTTTCATTAGTTTCGCTCACTCTCAAAATCAAGCATTTTACAGCAGGTTGGAGCAGCCTGTATCTCAGCACAGGAATAAGGTAGGGAAGAATTCAAATACTCATTTTGACTGCCTCCAGAAGTTAGATCAGATGGCAAATTGGATTTGGTGCTAGGTCTTTCCCTTTAGGTTTTACCCCAACAATGTTTTCATTAGTTTCGCTCACTCTCGAAATCAAGCATTTTACAGCAGGTTGGAGCAGCCTGTATCTCAGCACAGGAATAAGGTAGGGAAGAATTCAAATACTCATTTTGACTGCCTCCAGAAGTTAGATCAGATGGCCAATGCAATTTGGTGCTAGGTCTTTCCCTTTAGGTTTTACCCCAACAATGTTTTCATTAGTTTCGCTCACTCTCGAAATCAAGCATTTTACAGCAGGTTGGAGCAGCCTGTATCTCAGCACAGGAATAAGGTAGGGAAGAATTCAAATACTCATTTTGACTGCCTCCAGAAGTTAGATCAGATGGCCAATGCAATTTGGTGCTAGGCCTTTCCCTTTAGGTTTTACCCCAACAATGTTTTCATTAGTTTCGCTCACTCTCGAAATCAAGCATTTTACAGCAGGTTGGAGCAGCCTGTATCTCAGCACAGGAATAAGGTAGGGAAGAATTCTAAGGATCATTTTGACTGCCTCCAGAAGTTAGATCAGATGGCCAATGCAATTTGGTGCTAGGTCTTTCCCTTTAGGTTTTACCCCAACAATGTTTTCATTAGTTTCGCTCACTCTCGAAATCAAGCATTTTACAGCAGGTTGGAGCAGCCTGTATCTCAGCACAGGAATAAGGTAGGGAAGAATTCTAAGGATCATTTTGACTGCCTCCAGAAGTTAGATCAGATGGCCAATGCAATTTGGTGCTAGGCCTTTCCCTTTAGGTTTTACCCCAACAATGTTTTCATTAGTTTCGCTCACTCTCGAAATCAAGCATTTTATAGCAGGTTGGAGCAGCCTGTATCTCAGCACAGGAATAAGGTAGGGAAGAATTCAAATACTCATTTTGACTGCCTCCAGAAGTTAGATCAGATGGCAAATTGGATTTGGTGCTAGGTCTTTCCCTTTAGGTTTTACCCCAACAATGTTTTCATTAGTTTCGCTCACTCTCGAAATCAAGCATTTTACAGCAGGTTGGAGCAGCCTGTATCTCAGCACAGGAATAAGGTAGGGAAGAATTCTAAGGATCATTTTGACTGCCTCCAGAAGTTAGATCAGATGGCCAATGCAATTTGGTGCTAGGCCTTTCCCTTTAGGTTTTACCCCAACAATGTTTTCATTAGTTTCGCTCACTCTCGAAATCAAGCATTTTACAGCAGGTTGGAGCAGCCTGTATCTCAGCACAGGAATAAGGTAGGGAAGAATTCTAAGGATCATTTTGACTGCCTCCAGAAGTTAGATCAGATGGCAAATTGGATTTGGTGCTAGGTCTTTCCCTTTAGGTTTTACCCCAACAATGTTTTCATTAGTTTCGCTCACTCTCGAAATCAAGCATTTTACAGCAGGTTGGAGCAGCCTGTATCTCAGCACAGGAATAAGGTAGGGAAGAATTCAAATACTCATTTTGACTGCCTCCAGAAGTTAGATCAGATGGCAAATTGGATTTGGTGCTAGGTCTTTCCCTTTAGGTTTTACCCCAACAATGTTTTCATTAGTTTCGCTCACTCTCGAAATCAAGCATTTTACAGCAGGTTGGAGCAGCCTGTATCTCAGCACAGGAATAAGGTAGGGAAGAATTCAAATACTCATTTTGACTGCCTCCAGAAGTTAGATCAGATGGCCAATGCAATTTGGTGCTAGGTCTTTCCCTTTTGGTTTTACCCCAACAATGTTTTCATTAGTTTCGCTCACTCTCGAAATCAAGCATTTTACAGCAGGTTGGAGCAGCCTGTATCTCAGCACAGGAATAAGGTAGGGAAGAATTCTAAGGATCATTTTGACTGCCTCCAGAAGTTAGATCAGATGGCCAATGCAATTTGGTGCTAGGCCTTTCCCTTTAGGTTTTACCCCAACAATGTTTTCATTAGTTTCGCTCACTCTCGAAATCAAGCATTTTACAGCAGGTTGGAGCAGCCTGTATCTCAGCACAGGAATAAGGTAGGGAAGAATTCAAATACTCATTTTGACTGCCTCCAGAAGTTAGATCAGATGGCCAATGCAATTTGGTGCTAGGCCTTTCCCTTTAGGTTTTACCCCAACAATGTTTTCATTAGTTTCGCTCACTCTCGAAATCAAGCATTTTACAGCAGGTTGGAGCAGCCTGTATCTCAGCACAGGAATAAGGTAGGGAAGAATTCAAATACTCATTTTGACTGCCTCCAGAAGTTAGATCAGATGGCCAATGCAATTTGGTGCTAGGCCTTTCCCTTTAGGTTTTACCCCAACAATGTTTTCATTAGTTTCGCTCACTCTCGAAATCAAGCATTTTACAGCAGGTTGGAGCAGCCTGTATCTCAGCACAGGAATAAGGTAGGGAAGAATTCAAATACTCATTTTGACTGCCTCCAGAAGTTAGATCAGATGGCCAATGCAATTTGGTGCTAGGTCTTTCCCTTTAGGTTTTACCCCAACAATGTTTTCATTAGTTTCGCTCACTCTCGAAATCAAGCATTTTACAGCAGGTTGGAGCAGCCTGTATCTCAGCACAGGAATAAGGTAGGGAAGAATTCTAAGGATCATTTTGACTGCCTCCAGAAGTTAGATCAGATGGCAAATTGGATTTGGTGCTAGGTCTTTCCCTTTAGGTTTTACCCCAACAATGTTTTCATTAGTTTCGCTCACTCTCGAAATCAAGCATTTTACAGCAGGTTGGAGCAGCCTGTATCTCAGCACAGGAATAAGGTAGGGAAGAATTCAAATACTCATTTTGACTGCCTCCAGAAGTTAGATCAGATGGCCAATGCAATTTGGTGCTAGGCCTTTCCCTTTAGGTTTTACCCCAACAATGTTTTCATTAGTTTCGCTCACTCTCGAAATCAAGCATTTTACAGCAGGTTGGAGCAGCCTGTATCTCAGCACAGGAATAAGGTAGGGAAGAATTCTAAGGATCATTTTGACTGCCTCCAGAAGTTAGATCAGATGGCAAATTGGATTTGGTGCTAGGTCTTTCCCTTTAGGTTTTACCCCAACAATGTTTTCATTAGTTTCGCTCACTCTCGAAATCAAGCATTTTACAGCAGGTTGGAGCAGCCTGTATCTCAGCACAGGAATAAGGTAGGGAAGAATTCAAATACTCATTTTGACTGCCTCCAGAAGTTAGATCAGATGGCCAATGCAATTTGGTGCTAGGTCTTTCCCTTTAGGTTTTACCCCAACAATGTTTTCATTAGTTTCGCTCACTCTCGAAATCAAGCATTTTACAGCAGGTTGGAGCAGCCTGTATCTCAGCACAGGAATAAGGTAGGGAAGAATTCTAAGGATCATTTTGACTGCCTCCAGAAGTTAGATCAGATGGCAAATTGGATTTGGTGCTAGGTCTTTCCCTTTAGGTTTTACCCCAACAATGTTTTCATTAGTTTCGCTCACTCTCGAAATCAAGCATTTTACAGCAGGTTGGAGCAGCCTGTATCTCAGCACAGGAATAAGGTAGGGAAGAATTCTAAGGATCATTTTGACTGCCTCCAGAAGTTAGATCAGATGGCAAATTGGATTTGGTGCTAGGTCTTTCCCTTTAGGTTTTACCCCAACAATGTTTTCATTAGTTTCGCTCACTCTCGAAATCAAGCATTTTACAGCAGGTTGGAGCAGCCTGTATCTCAGCACAGGAATAAGGTAGGGAAGAATTCAAATACTCATTTTGACTGCCTCCAGAAGTTAGATCAGATGGCCAATGCAATTTGGTGCTAGGCCTTTCCCTTTAGGTTTTACCCCAACAATGTTTTCATTAGTTTCGCTCACTCTCGAAATCAAGCATTTTACAGCAGGTTGGAGCAGCCTGTATCTCAGCACAGGAATAAGGTAGGGAAGAATTCAAATACTCATTTTGACTGCCTCCAGAAGTTAGATCAGATGGCAAATTGGATTTGGTGCTAGGCCTTTCCCTTTAGGTTTTACCCCAACAATGTTTTCATTAGTTTCGCTCACTCTCGAAATCAAGCATTTTACAGCAGGTTGGAGCAGCCTGTATCTCAGCACAGGAATAAGGTAGGGAAGAATTCTAAGGATCATTTTGACTGCCTCCAGAAGTTAGATCAGATGGCAAATTGGATTTGGTGCTAGGTCTTTCCCTTTAGGTTTTACCCCAACAATGTTTTCATTAGTTTCGCTCACTCTCGAAATCAAGCATTTTACAGCAGGTTGGAGCAGCCTGTATCTCAGCACAGGAATAAGGTAGGGAAGAATTCAAATACTCATTTTGACTGCCTCCAGAAGTTAGATCAGATGGCCAATGCAATTTGGTGCTAGGCCTTTCCCTTTAGGTTTTACCCCAACAATGTTTTCATTAGTTTCGCTCACTCTCGAAATCAAGCATTTTACAGCAGGTTGGAGCAGCCTGTATCTCAGCACAGGAATAAGGTAGGGAAGAATTCAAATACTCATTTTGACTGCCTCCAGAAGTTAGATCAGATGGCCAATGCAATTTGGTGCTAGGCCTTTCCCTTTAGGTTTTACCCCAACAATGTTTTCATTAGTTTCGCTCACTCTCGAAATCAAGCATTTTACAGCAGGTTGGAGCAGCCTGTATCTCAGCACAGGAATAAGGTAGGGAAGAATTCTAAGGATCATTTTGACTGCCTCCAGAAGTTAGATCAGATGGCAAATTGGATTTGGTGCTAGGTCTTTCCCTTTAGGTTTTACCCCAACAATGTTTTCATTAGTTTCGCTCACTCTCGAAATCAAGCATTTTACAGCAGGTTGGAGCAGCCTGTATCTCAGCACAGGAATAAGGTAGGGAAGAATTCTAAGGATCATTTTGACTGCCTCCAGAAGTTAGATCAGATGGCAAATTGGATTTGGTGCTAGGTCTTTCCCTTTAGGGTTTTACCCCAACAATGTTTTCATTAGTTTCGCTCACTCTCGAAATCAAGCATTTTACAGCAGGTTGGAGCAGCCTGTATCTCAGCACAGGAATAAGGTAGGGAAGAATTCTAAGGATCATTTTGACTGCCTCCAGAAGTTAGATCAGATGGCAAATTGGATTTGGTGCTAGGTCTTTCCCTTTAGGTTTTACCCCAACAATGTTTTCATTAGTTTCGCTCACTCTCGAAATCAAGCATTTTACAGCAGGTTGGAGCAGCCTGTATCTCAGCACAGGAATAAGGTAGGGAAGAATTCAAATACTCATTTTGACTGCCTCCAGAAGTTAGATCAGATGGCCAATGCAATTTGGTGCTAGGCCTTTCCCTTTAGGTTTTACCCCAACAATGTTTTCATTAGTTTCGCTCACTCTCGAAATCAAGCATTTTACAGCAGGTTGGAGCAGCCTGTATCTCAGCACAGGAATAAGGTAGGGAAGAATTTCAAATACTCATTTTGACTGCCTCCAGAAGTTAGATCAGATGGCCAATGCAATTTGGTGCTAGGCCTTTCCCTTTAGGTTTTACCCCAACAATGTTTTCATTAGTTTCGCTCACTCTCGAAATCAAGCATTTTACAGCAGGTTGGAGCAGCCTGTATCTCAGCACAGGAATAAGGTAGGGAAGAATTCAAATACTCATTTTGACTGCCTCCAGAAGTTAGATCAGATAGCAAATGGTATTTGGTGCTAGGTCTTTCCCTTTAGGTTTTACCCCAACAATGTTTTCATTAGTTTCGCTCACTCTCGAAATCAAGCATTTTACAGCAGGTTGGAGCAGCCTGTATCTCAGCACAGGAATAAGGTCAGGGAAGAATTCTAAGGATCATTTTGACTGCCTCCAGAAGTTAGATCAGATGGCAAATTGGATTTGGTGCTAGGTCTTTCCCTTTAGGTTTTACCCCAACAATGTTTTCATTAGTTTCGCTCCCTCTCGAAATCAAGCATTTTACAGCAGGTTGGAGCAGCCTGTATCTCAGCACAGGAATAAGGTAGGGAAGAATTCAAATACTCATTTTGACTGCCTCCAGAAGTTAGATCAGATGGCCAATGCAATTTGGTGCTAGGCCTTTCCCTTTAGGTTTTACCCCAACAATGTTTTCATTAGTTTCACTCACTCTCGAAATCAAGCATTTTACAGCAGGTTGGAGCAGCCTGTATCTCAGCACAGGAATAAGGTAGGGAAGAATTCAAATACTCATTTTGACTGCCTCCAGAAGTTAGATCAGATGGCCAATGCAATTTGGTGCTAGGTCTTTCCCTTTAGGTTTTACCCCAACAATGTTTTCATTAGTTTCGATCACTCTCGAAATCAAGCATTTTACAGCAGGTTGGAGCAGCCTGTATCTCAGCACAGGAATAAGGTAGGGAAGAATTCTAAGGATCATTTTGACTGCCTCCAGAAGTTAGATCAGATGGCAAATTGGATTTGGTGCTAGGTGCTTTCCCTTTAGGTTTTACCCCAACAATGTTTTCATTAGTTTCGCTCCCTCTCGAAATCAAGCATTTTACAGCAGGTTGGAGCAGCCTGTATCTCAGCACAGGAATAAGGTAGGGAAGAATTCAAATACTCATTTTGACTGCCTCCAGAAGTTAGATCAGATGGCAAATTGGATTTGGTGCTAGGTCTTTCCCTTTAGGTTTTACCCCAACAATGTTTTCATTAGTTTCGCTCACTCTCGAAATCAAGCATTTTACAGCAGGTTGGAGCAGCCTATCTCAGCACAGGAATAAGGTAGGGAAGAATTCAAATACACATTTTGACTGCCTCCAGAAGTTAGATCAGATGGCAAATTGGATTTGGTGCTAGGTCTTTCCCTTTAGGTTTTACCCCAACAATGTTTTCATTAGTTTCGCTCACTCTCGAAATCAAGCATTTTACAGCAGGTTGGAGCAGCCTGTATCTCAGCACAGGAATAAGGTAGGGAAGAATTCAAATACTCATTTTGACTGCCTCCAGAAGTTAGATCAGATGGCCAATGCAATTTGGTGCTAGGCCTTTCCCTTTAGGTTTTACCCCAACAATGTTTTCATTAGTTTCGCTCACTCTCGAAATCAAGCATTTTACAGCAGGTTGGAGCAGCCTGTATCTCAGCACAGGAATAAGGTAGGGAAGAATTCAAATACTCATTTTGACTGCCTCCAGAAGTTAGATCAGATGGCAAATTGGGTTTGGTGCTAGGCCTTTCCCTTTCGGTTTTACCCCAACAATGTTTTCATTAGTTTCGCTCACTCTCGAAATCAAGCATTTTACAGCAGGTTGGAGCAGCCTGTATCTCAGCACAGGAATAAGGTAGGGAAGAATTCAAATACTCATTTTGACTGCCTCCAGAAGTTAGATCAGATGGCCAATGCAATTTGGTGCTAGGCCTTTCCCTTTAGGTTTTACCCCAACAATGTTTTCATTAGTTTCGCTCACTCTCGAAATCAAGCATTTTACAGCAGGTTGGAGCAGCCTGTATCTCAGCACAGGAATAAGGTAGGGAAGAATTCAAATACACATTTTGACTGCCTCCAGAAGTTAGATCAGATGGCAAATTGGGTTTGGTGCTAGGTTCTTTCCCTTTCGGTTTTACCCCAACAATGTTTTCATTAGTTCGCTCACTCTCGAAATCAAGCATTTTACAGCAGGTTGGAGCAGCCTGTATCTCAGCACAGTAATAAGGGTAGGGAAGAATTCTAAGGATCATTTTGACTGCCTCCAGAAGTTAGATCAGATGGCCAATGCAATTTGGTGCTAGGTCTTTCCCTTTAGGTTTTACCCCAACAATGTTTTCATTAGTTTCGCTCACTCTCGAAATCAAGCATTTTACAGCAGGTTGGAGCAGCCTGTATCTCAGCACAGGAATAAGGTAGGGAAGAATTCAAATACTCATTTTGACTGCCTCCAGAAGTTAGATCAGATGGCCAATGCAATTTGGTGCTAGGCCTTTCCCTTTAGGTTTTACCCCAACAATGTTTTCATTAGTTTCGCTCACTCTCGAAATCAAGCATTTTACAGCAGGTTGGAGTAGCCTGTATCTCAGCACAGGAATAAGGTAGGGAAGAATTCTAAGGATCATTTTGACTGCCTCCAGAAGTTAGATCAGATGGCAAATTGGATTTGGTGCTAGGTCTTTCCCTTTAGGTTTTACCCCAACAATGTTTCATTAGTTTCGCTCACTCTCGAAATCAAGCATTTTACAGCAGGTTGGAGCAGCCTGTATCTCAGCACAGGAATAAGGTAGGGAAGAATTCAAATACTCATTTTGACTGCCTCCAGAAGTTAGATCAGATGGCAAATTGGATTTGGTGCTAGGTCTTTCCCTTTAGGTTTTACCCCAACAATGTTTTCATTAGTTTCGCTCACTCTCGAAATCAAGCATTTTACAGCAGGTTGGAGCAGCCTGTATCTCAGCACAGGAATAAGGTAGGGAAGAATTCAAATACTCATTTTGACTGCCTCCAGAAGTTAGATCAGATGGCCAATGCAATTTGGTGCTAGGTCTTTCCCTTTAGGTTTTACCCCAACAATGTTTTCATTAGTTTCGCTCACTCTCGAAATCAAGCATTTTACAGCAGGTTGGAGCAGCCTGTATCTCAGCACAGGAATAAGGTAGGGAAGAATTCTAAGGATCATTTTGACTGCCTCCAGAAGTTAGATCAGATGGCAAATTGGATTTGGTGCTAGGTCTTTCCCTTTAGGTTTTTACCCCAACAATGTTTTCATTAGTTTCGCTCACTCTCGAAATCAAGCATTTTACAGCAGGTTGGAGCAGCCTGTATCTCAGCACAGGAATAAGGTAGGGGAAGAATTCAAATACTCATTTTGACTGCCTCCAGAAGTTAGATCAGATGGCCAATGCAATTTGGTGCTAGGTCTTTCCCTTTAGGTTTTACCCCAACAATGTTTTCATTAGTTTTCGCTCACTCTCGAAATCAAGCATTTTACAGCAGTTGGAGCAGCCTGTATCTCAGCACAGGGAATAAGGTAGGGAAGAATTCTAAGGATCATTTTGACTGCCTCCAGAAGTTAGATCAGATGGCCAATGCAATTTGGTGCTAGGTCTTTCCCTTTAGGTTTTACCCCAACAATGTTTTCATTAGTTTCGCTCACTCTCGAAATCAAGCATTTTACAGCAGGTTGGAGCAGCCTGTATCTCAGCACAGGAATAAGGTAGGGAAGAATTCTAAGGATCATTTTGACTGCCTCCAGAAGTTAGATCAGATGGCCAATGCAATTTGGTGCTAGGTCTTTCCCTTTAGGTTTTACCCCAACAATGTTTTCATTAGTTTCGCTCACTCTCGAAATCAAGCATTTTACAGCAGGTTGGAGCAGCCTGTATCTCAGCACAGGAATAAGGTAGGGAAGAATTCTAAGGATCATTTTGACTGCCTCCAGAAGTTAGATCAGATGGCAAATTGGATTTGGTGCTAGGTCTTTCCCTTTAGGTTTTACCCCAACAATGTTTTCATTAGTTTCGCTCACTCTCGAAATCAAGCATTTTACAGCAGGTTGGAGCAGCCTGTATCTCAGCACAGGAATAAGGTAGGGAAGAATTCTAAGGATCATTTTGACTGCCTCCAGAAGTTAGATCAGATGGCAAATTGGATTTGGTGCTAGGTCTTTCCCTTTAGGTTTTACCCCAACAATGTTTTCATTAGTTTCGCTCACTCTCGAAATCAAGCATTTTACAGCAGGTTGGAGCAGCCTGTATCTCAGCACAGGAATAAGGTAGGGAAGAATTCAAATACTCATTTTGACTGCCTCCAGAAGTTAGATCAGATGGCCAATGCAATTTGGTGCTAGGCCTTTCCCTTTAGGTTTTACCCCAACAATGTTTTCATTAGTTTCGCTCACTCTCGAAATCAAGCATTTTACAGCAGGTTGGAGCAGCCTGTATCTCAGCACAGGAATAAGGTAGGGAAGAATTCTAAGGATCATTTTGACTGCCTCCAGAAGTTAGATCAGAATGGCAAATTGGATTTGGTGCTAGGTCTTTCCCTTTAGGTTTTACCCCAACAATGTTTTCATTAGTTTCGCTCACTCTCGAAATCAAGCATTTTACAGCAGGTTGGAGCAGCCTGTATCTCAGCACAGTAATAAGGTAGGGAAGAATTCAAATACTCATTTTGACTGCCTCCAGAAGTTAGATCAGATGGCCAATGCAATTTGGTGCTAGGCCTTTCCCTTTAGGTTTTACCCCAACAATGTTTTCATTAGTTTCGCTCACTCTCGAAATCAAGCATTTTACAGCAGGTTGGAGCAGCCTGTATCTCAGCACAGGAATAAGGTAGGGAAGAATTCAAATACTCATTTTGACTGCCTCCAGAAGTTAGATCAGATGGCCAATGCAATTTGGTGCTAGGGCCTTTCCCTTTAGGTTTTACCCCAACAATGTTTTCATTAGTTTCGCTCACTCTCGAAATCAAGCATTTTACAGCAGGTTGGAGCAGCCTGTATCTCAGCACAGGAATAAGGTAGGGAAGAATTCTAAGGATCATTTTGACTGCCTCCAGAAGTTAGATCAGATGGCAAATTGGATTTGGTGCTAGGTCTTTCCCTTTAGGTTTTACCCCAACAATGTTTTCATTAGTTTCGCTCACTCTCGAAATCAAGCATTTTACAGCAGGTTGGAGCAGCCTGTATCTCAGCACAGGAATAAGGTAGGGAAGAATTCTAAGGATCATTTTGACTGCCTCCAGAAGTTAGATCAGATGGCAAATTGGATTTGGTGCTAGGTCTTTCCCTTTAGGTTTTACCCCAACAATGTTTTCATTAGTTTCGCTCACTCTCGAAATCAAGCATTTTACAGCAGGTTGGAGCAGCCTGTATCTCAGCACAGGAATAAGGTAGGGAAGAATTCTAAGGATCATTTTGACTGCCTCCAGAAGTTAGATCAGATGGCCAATGCAATTTGGTGCTAGACCTTTCCCTTTAGGTTTTACCCCAACAATGTTTTCATTAGTTTCGCTCACTCTCGAAATCAAGCATTTTACAGCAGGTTGGAGCAGCCTGTATCTCAGCACAGGAATAAGGTAGGGAAGAATTCAAATACTCATTTTGACTGCCTCCAGAAGTTAGATCAGATGGCAAATTGGATTTGGTGCTAGGCCTTTCCATTTAGGTTTTACCCCAACAATGTTTTCATTAGTTTCGCTCACTCTCGAAATCAAGCATTTTACAGCAGGTTGGAGCAGCCTGTATCTCAGCACAGGAATAAGGTAGGGAAGAATTCAAATACTCATTTTGACTGCCTCCAGAAGTTAGATCAGATGGCAAATGGTATTTGGTGCTAGGTCTTTCCCTTTAGGTTTTACCCCAACAATGTTTTCATTAGTTTCGCTCACTCTCGAAATCAAGCATTTTACAGCAGGTTGGAGCAGCCTGTATCTCAGCACAGGAATAAGGTAGGGAAGAATTCTAAGGCTCATTTTGACTGCCTCCAGAAGTTAGATCAGATGGCAAATTGGATTTGGTGCTAGGTCTTTCCCTTTAGGTTTTACCCCAACAATGTTTTCATTAGTTTCGCTCCCTCTCGAAATCAAGCATTTTACAGCAGGTTGGAGCAGCCTGTATCTCAGCACAGGAATAAGGTAGGGAAGAATTCAAATACTCATTTTGACTGCCTCCAGAAGTTAGATCAGATGGCCAATGCAATTTGGTGCTAGGCCTTTCCCTTTAGGTTTTACCCCAACAATGTTTTCATTAGTTTCGCTCACTCTCGAAATCAAGCATTTTACAGCAGGTTGGAGCAGCCTGTATCTCAGCACAGGAATAAGGTAGGGAAGAATTCAAATACTCATTTTGACTGCCTCCACAAGTTAGATCAGATGGCCAATGCAATTTGGTGCTAGGTCTTTCCCTTTAGGTTTTACCCCAACAATGTTTTCATTAGTTTCGATCACTCTCGAAATCAAGCATTTTACAGCAGGTTGGAGCAGCCTGTATCTCAGCACAGGAATAAGGTAGGGAAGAATTCTAAGGATCATTTTGACTGCCTCCAGAAGTTAGATCAGATGGCAAATTGGATTTGGTGCTAGGTCTTTCCCTTTAGGTTTTACCCCAACAATGTTTTCATTAGTTTCGCTCACTCTCGAAATCAAGCATTTTACAGCAGGTTGGAGCAGCCTGTATCTCAGCACAGGAATAAGGTAGGGAAGAATTCAAATACTCATTTTGACTGCCTCCAGAAGTTAGATCAGATGGCAAATTGGATTTGGTGCTAGGTCTTTCCCTTTAGGTTTTACCCCAACAATGTTTTCATTAGTTTCGCTCCCTCTCGAAATCAAGCATTTTACAGCAGGTTGGAGCAGCCTGTATCTCAGCACAGGCATAAGGTAGGGAAGAATTCAAATACACATTTTGACTGCCTCCAGAAGTTAGATCAGATGGCAAATTGGATTTGGTGCTAGGTCTTTCCCTTTAGGTTTTACCCCAACAATGTTTTCATTAGTTTCGCTCCCTCTCGAAATCAAGCATTTTACAGCAGGTTGGAGCAGCCTGTATCTCAGCACAGGAATAAGGTAGGGAAGAATTCAAATACTCATTTTGACTGCCTCCAGAAGTTAGATCAGATGGCCAATGCAATTTGGTGCTAGGCCTTTCCCTTTAGGTTTTACCCCAACAATGTTTTCATTAGTTTCGCTCACTCTCGAAATCAAGCATTTTACAGCAGGTTGGAGCAGCCTGTATCTCAGCACAGGAATAAGGTAGGGAAGAATTCAAATACTCATTTTGACTGCCTCCAGAAGTTAGATCAGATGGCAAATTGGGTTTGGTGCTAGGTCTTTCCCTTTCGGTTTTACCCCAACAATGTTTTCATTAGTTTCGCTCACTCTCGAAATCAAGCATTTTACAGCAGGTTGGAGCAGCCTGTATCTCAGCACAGGAATAAGGTAGGGAAGAATTCTAAGGATCATTTTGACTGCCTCCAGAAGTTAGATCAGATGGCCAATGCAATTTGGTGCTAGGTCTTTCCCTTTAGGTTTTTACCCCAACAATGTTTTCATTAGTTTCGCTCACTCTCGAAATCAAGCATTTTACAGCAGGTTGGAGCAGCCTGTATCTCAGCACAGGAATAAGGTAGGGAAGAATTCAAATACTCATTTTGACTGCCTCCAGAAGTTAGATCAGATGGCCAATGGAATTTGGTGCTAGGTCTTTCCCTTTAGGTTTTACCCCAACAATGTTTTCATTAGTTTCGCTCACTCTCGAAATCAAGCATTTTACAGCAGGTTGGAGCAGCCTGTATCTCAGCACAGGAATAAGGTAGGGAAGAATTCTAAGGATCATTTTGACTGCCTCCAGAAGTTAGATCAGATGGCAAATTGGATTTGGTGCTAGGTCTTTCCCTTTAGGTTTTACCCCAACAATGTTTTCATTAGTTTCGCTCACTCTCGAAATCAAGCATTTTACAGCAGGTTGGAGCAGCCTGTATCTCAGCACAGGAATAAGGTAGGGAAGAATTCAAATACTCATTTTGACTGCCTCCAGAAGTTAGATCAGATGGCAAATTGGATTTGGTGCTAGGTCTTTCCCTTTAGGTTTTACCCCAACAATGTTTTCATTAGTTTCGCTCACTCTCGAATCAAGCATTTTAGAGCAGGTTGGAGCAGCCTGTATCTCAGCACAGGAATAAGGTAGGGAAGAATTCTAAGGATCATTTTGACTGCCTCCAGAAGTTAGATCAGATGGCCAATGCAATTTGGTGCTAGGCCTTTCCCTTTAGGCTTTACCCCAACAATGTTTTCATTAGCTTCGCTCACTCTCGAAATCAAGCATTTTACAGCAGGTTGGAGCAGCCTGTATCTCAGCACAGGAATAAGGTAGGGAAGAATTCTAAGGATCATTTTGACTGCCTCCAGAAGTTAGATCAGATGGCAAATTGGATTTGGTGCTAGGTCTTTCCCTTTAGGTTTTACCCCAACAATGTTTTCATTAGTTTCGCTCACTCTCGAAATCAAGCATTTTACAGCAGGTTGGAGCAGCCTGTATCTCAGCACAGGAATAAGGTAGGGAAGAATTCAAATACTCATTTTGACTGCCTCCAGAAGTTAGATCAGATGGCCAATGCAATTTGGTGCTAGGCCTTTCCCTTTAGGTTTTACCCCAACAATGTTTTCATTAGTTTCGCTCACTCTCGAAATCAAGCATTTTACAGCAGGTTGGAGCAGCCTGTATCTCAGCACAGGAATAAGGTAGGGAAGAATTCAAATACTCATTTTGACTGCCTCCAGAAGTTAGATCAGATGGCCAATGCAATTTGGTGCTAGGCCTTTCCCTTTAGGTTTTACCCCAACAATGTTTTCATTAGTTTCGCTCACTCTCGAAATCAAGCATTTTACAGCAGGTTGGAGCAGCCTGTATCTCAGCACAGGAATAAGGTAGGGAAGAATTCAAATACTCATTTTGACTGCCTCCAGAAGTTAGATCAGATGGCAAATGGTATTTGGTGCTAGGTCTTTCCCTTTAGGTTTTACCCCAACAATGTTTTCATTAGTTTCGCTCACTCTCGAAATCAAGCATTTTACAGCAGGTTGGAGCAGCCTGTATCTCAGCACAGGAATAAGGTAGGGAAGAATTCAAATACTCATTTTGACTGCCTCCAGAAGTTAGATCAGATGGCAAATTGGATTTGGTGCTAGGTCTTTCCCTTTAGGTTTTACCCCAACAATGTTTTCATTAGTTTCGCTCCCTCTCGAAATCAAGCATTTTACAGCAGGTTGGAGCAGCCTGTATCTCAGCACAGGAATAAGGTAGGGAAGAATTCAAATACTCATTTTGACTGCCTCCAGAAGTTAGATCAGATGGCCAATGCAATTTGGTGCTAGGCCTTTCCCTTTAGGTTTTACCCCAACAATGTTTTCATTAGTTTCGCTCACTCTCGAAATCAAGCATTTTACAGCAGGTTGGAGCAGCCTGTATCTCAGCACAGGAATAAGGTAGGGAAGAATTCAAATACTCATTTTGACTGCCTCCACAAGTTAGATCAGATGGCCAATGCAATTTGGTGCTAGGTCTTTCCCTTTAGGTTTTTACCCCAACAATGTTTTCCATTAGTTTCGATCACTCTCGAAATCAAGCATTTTACAGCAGGTTGGAGCAGCCTGTATCTCAGCACAGGAATAAGGTAGGGAAGAATTCAAATACTCATTTTGACTGCCTCCAGAAGTTAGATCAGATGGCCAATGCAATTTTGTGCTACGTCTTTCCCTTCAGGTTTTACCCCAACAATGTTTTCATTAGTTTCGATCACTCTCGAAATCAAGCATTTTACAGCAGGTTGGAGCAGCCTGTATCTCAGCACAGGAATAAGGTAGGGAAGAATTCTAAGGATCATTTTGACTGCCTCCAGAAGTTAGATCAGATGGCAAATTGGATTTGGTGCTAGGTCTTTCCCTTTAGGTTTTACCCCAACAATGTTTTCATTAGTTTCGCTCACTCTCGAAATCAAGCATTTTACAGCAGGTTGGAGCAGCCTGTATCTCAGCACAGGAATAAGGTAGGGAAGAATTCAAATACTCATTTTGACTGCCTCCAGAAGTTAGATCAGATGGCAAATTGGATTTGGTGCTAGGTCTTTCCTTTAGGTTTTACCCCAACAATGTTTTCATTAGTTTCGCTCACTCTCGAAATCAAGCATTTTACAGCAGGTTGGAGCAGCCTGTATCTCAGCACAGGCATAAGGTAGGGAAGAATTCAAATACTCATTTTGACTGCCTCCAGAAGTTAGATCAGATGGCAAATTGGATTTGGTGCTAGGTCTTTCCCTTTAGGTTTTACCCCAACAATGTTTTCATTAGTTTCGCTCACTCTCGAAATCAAGCATTTTACAGCAGGTTGGAGCAGCCTGTATCTCAGCACAGGAATAAGGTAGGGAAGAATTCAAATACTCATTTTGACAGCCTCCAGGAGTTAGATCAGATGGCCAATGCAATTTGGTGCTAGGCCTTTCCCTTTAGGTTTTACCCCAACAATGTTTCATTAGTTTCGCTCACTCTCGAAATCAAGCATTTTACAGCAGGTTGGAGCAGCCTGTATCTCAGCACAGGAATAAGGTAGGGAAGAATTCTAAGGATCATTTTGACTGCCTCCAGAAGTTAGATCAGATGGCAAATTGGATTTGGTGCTAGGTCTTTCCCTTTAGGTTTTACCCCAACAATGTTTTCATTAGTTTCGCTCACTCTCGAAATCAAGCATTTTACAGCAGGTTGGAGCAGCCTGTATCTCAGCACAGGAATAAGGTAGGGAAGAATTCAAATACTCATTTTGACTGCCTCCAGAAGTTAGATCAGATGGCAAATTGGATTTGGTGCTAGGTCTTTCCCTTTAGGTTTTACCCCAACAATGTTTTCATTAGTTTCGCTCACTCTCGAAATCAAGCATTTTACAGCAGGTTGGAGCAGCCTGTATCTCAGCACAGGCATAAGGTAGGGAAGAATTCAAATACTCATTTTGACTGCCTCCAGAAGTTAGATCAGATGGCCAATGCAATTTGGTGCTAGGCCTTTCCCTTTAGGTTTTACCCCAACAATGTTTTCATTAGTTTCGCTCCCTCTCGAAATCAAGCATTTTACAGCAGGTTGGAGCAGCCTGTATCTCAGCACAGGAATAAGGTAGGGAAGAATTCAAATACTCATTTTGACTGCCTCCAGAAGTTAGATCAGATGGCAAATTGGATTTGGTGCTAGGTCTTTCCCTTTAGGTTTTACCCCAACAATGTTTTCATTAGTTTCGCTCACTCTCGAAATCAAGCATTTTACAGCAGGTTGGAGCAGCCTGTATCTCAGCACAGGAATAAGGTAGGGAAGAATTCTAAGGATCATTTTGACTGCCTCCAGAAGTTAGATCAGATGGCCAATGGAATTTGGTGCTAGGTCTTTCCCTTTAGGTTTTACCCCAACAATGTTTTCATTAGTTTCGCTCACTCTCGAAATCAAGCATTTTACAGCAGGTTGGAGCAGCCTGTATCTCAGCACAGGAATAAGGTAGGGAAGAATTCTAAGGATCATTTTGACTGCCTCCAGAAGTTAGATCAGATGGCAAATTGGATTTGGTGCTAGGTCTTTCCCTTTAGGTTTTTACCCCAACAATGTTTTCATTAGTTTCGCTCACTCTCGAAATCAAGCATTTTACAGCAGGTTGGAGCAGCCTGTATCTCAGCACAGGAATAAGGTAGGGAAGAATTCTAAGGATCATTTTGACTGCCTCCAGAAGTTAGATCAGATGGCCAATGCAATTTGGTGCTAGGTCTTTCCCTTTAGGTTTTACCCCAACAATGTTTTCATTAGTTTCGCTCACTCTCGAAATCAAGCATTTTACAGCAGGTTGGAGCAGCCTGTATCTCAGCACAGGAATAAGGTAGGGAAGAATTCAAATACTCATTTTGACTGCCTCCAGGAGTTAGATCAGATGGCCAATGCAATTTGGTGCTAGGCCTTTCCCTTTAGGTTTTACCCCAACAATGTTTTCATTAGTTTCGCTCACTCTCGAAATCAAGCATTTTACAGCAGGTTGGAGCAGCCTGTATCTCAGCACAGGAATAAGGTAGGGAAGAATTCAAATACTCATTTTGACTGCCTCCAGAAGTTAGATCAGATGGCAAATTGGATTTGGTGCTAGGTCTTTCCCTTTAGGTTTTACCCCAACAATGTTTTCATTAGTTTCGCTCACTCTCGAAATCAAGCATTTTACAGCAGGTTGGAGCAGCCTGTATCTCAGCACAGGAATAAGGTAGGGAAGAATTCTAAGGATCATTTTGACTGCCTCCAGAAGTTAGATCAGATGGCAAATTGGATTTGGTGCTAGGTCTTTCCCTTTAGGTTTTTACCCCAACAATGTTTTCATTAGTTTCGCTCACTCTCGAAATCAAGCATTTTACAGCAGGTTGGAGCAGCCTGTATCTCAGCACAGGAATAAGGTAGGGAAGAATTCTAAGGATCATTTTGGACTGCCTCCAGAAGTTAGATCAGATGGCAAATTGGATTTGGTGCTAGGTCTTTCCCTTTAGGTTTTACCCCAACAATGTTTTCATTAGTTTCGCTCACTCTCGAAATCAAGCATTTTACAGCAGGTTGGAGCAGCCTGTATCTCAGCACAGGAATAAGGTAGGGAAGAATTCTAAGGATCATTTTGACTGCCTCCAGAAGTTAGATCAGATGGCAAATTGGATTTGGTGCTAGGTCTTTCCCTTTAGGTTTTACCCCAACAATGTTTTCATTAGTTTCGCTCACTCTCGAATCAAGCATTTTACAGCAGGTTGGAGCAGCCTGTATCTCAGCACAGGAATAAGGTAGGGAAGAATTCTAAGGATCATTTTGACTGCCTCCAGAAGTTAGATCAGATGGCCAATGCAATTTGGTGCTAGGCCTTTCCCTTTAGGCTTTACCCCAACAATGTTTTCATTAGTTTCGCTCACTCTCGAAATCAAGCATTTTACAGCAGGTTGGAGCAGCCTGTATCTCAGCACAGGAATAAGGTAGGGAAGAATTCAAATACTCATTTTGACTGCCTCCAGAAGTTAGATCAGATGGCAAATTGGATTTGGTGCTAGGTCTTTCCCTTTAGGTTTTACCCCAACAATGTTTTCATTAGTTTCGCTCACTCTCGAAATCAAGCATTTTACAGCAGGTTGGAGCAGCCTGTATCTCAGCACAGGAATAAGGTAGGGAAGAATTCTAAGGATCATTTTGACTGCCTCCAGAAGTTAGATCAGATGGCAAATTGGATTTGGTGCTAGGTCTTTCCCTTTAGGTTTTACCCCAACAATGTTTTCATTAGTTTCGCTCACTCTCGAAATCAAGCATTTTACAGCAGGTTGGAGCAGCCTGTATCTCAGCACAGGAATAAGGTAGGGAAGAATTCTAAGGATCATTTTGACTGCCTCCAGAAGTTAGATCAGATGGCAAATTGGATTTGGTGCTAGGTCTTTCCCTTTAGGTTTTACCCCAACAATGTTTTCATTAGTTTCGCTCCCTCTCGAAATCAAGCATTTTACAGCAGGTTGGAGCAGCCTGTATCTCAGCACAGGAATAAGGTAGGGAAGAATTCAAATACTCATTTTGACTGCCTCCAGAAGTTAGATCAGATGGCCAATGCAATTTGGTGCTAGGCCTTTCCCTTTAGGTTTTACCCCAACAATGTTTTCATTAGTTTCGCTCACTCTCGAAATCAAGCATTTTACAGCAGGTTGGAGCAGCCTGTATCTCAGCACAGGAATAAGGTAGGGAAGAATTCAAATACTCATTTTGACTGCCTCCAGGAGTTAGATCAGATGGCCAATGCAATTTGGTGCTAGGCCTTTCCCTTTAGGTTTTACCCCAACAATGTTTTCATTAGTTTCGCTCACTCTCGAAATCAAGCATTTTACAGCAGGTTGGAGCAGCCTGTATCTCAGCACAGGAATAAGGTAGGGAAGAATTCAAATACTCATTTTGACTGCCTCCAGAAGTTAGATCAGATGGCAAATTGGATTTGGTGCTAGGTCTTTCCCTTTAGGTTTTACCCCAACAATGTTTTCATTAGTTTCGCTCACTCTCGAAATCAAGCATTTTACAGCAGGTTGGAGCAGCCTGTATCTCAGCACAGGAATAAGGTAGGGAAGAATTCAAATACTCATTTTGACTGCCTCCAGAAGTTAGATCAGATGGCCAATGCAATTTGGTGCTAGGTCTTTCCCTTTAGGTTTTACCCCAACAATGTTTTCATTAGTTTCGCTCACTCTCGAAATCAAGCATTTTACAGCAGGTTGGAGCAGCCTGTATCTCAGCACAGGAATAAGGTAGGGAAGAATTCTAAGGATCATTTTGACTGCCTCCAGAAGTTAGATCAGATGGCCAATGGGATTTGGTGCTAGGTCTTTCCCTTTAGGTTTTACCCCAACAATGTTTTCATTAGTTTCGCTCACTCTCGAAATCAAGCATTTTACAGCAGGTTGGAGCAGCCTGTATCTCAGCACAGGAATAAGGTAGGGAAGAATTCTAAGGATCATTTTGACTGCCTCCAGAAGTTAGATCAGATGGCAAATTGGATTTGGTGCTAGGTCTTTCCCTTTAGGTTTTACCCCAACAATGTTTTCATTAGTTTCGCTGACTCTCGAAATCAAGCATTTTAGAGCAGGTTGGAGCAGCCTGTATCTCAGCACAGGAATAAGGTAGGGAAGAATTCTAAGGATCATTTTGACTGCCTCCAGAAGTTAGATCAGATGGCAAATTGGATTTGGTGCTAGGTCTTTCCCTTTAGGTTTTACCCCAACAATGTTTTCATTAGTTTCGCTCACTCTCGAAATCAAGCATTTTACAGCAGGTTGGAGCAGCCTGTATCTCAGCACAGGAATAAGGTAGGAAGAATTCTAAGGATCATTTTGACTGCCTCCAGAAGTTAGATCAGATGGCAAATTGGATTTGGTGCTAGGTCTTTCCCTTTAGGTTTTACCCCCAACAATGTTTTCATTAGTTTCGCTCACTCTCGAAATCAAGCATTTTACAGCAGGTTGGAGCAGCCTGTATCTCAGCACAGGAATAAGGTAGGGAAGAATTCAAATACTCATTTTGACTGCCTCCAGAAGTTAGATCAGATGGCCAATGCAATTTGGTGCTAGGTCTTTCCCTTTAGGTTTTACCCCAACAATGTTTTCATTAGTTTCGCTCACTCTCGAAATCAAGCATTTTACAGCAGGTTGGAGCAGCCTGTATCTCAGCACAGGAATAAGGTAGGGAAGAATTCAAATACTCATTTTGACTGCCTCCAGGAGTTAGATCAGATGGCCAATGCAATTTGGTGCTAGGCCTTTCCCTTTAGGTTTTACCCCAACAATGTTTTCATTAGTTTCGCTCACTCTCGAAATCAAGCATTTTACAGCAGGTTGGAGCAGCCTGTATCTCAGCACAGGAATAAGGTAGGGAAGAATTCAAATACTCATTTTGACTGCCTCCAGAAGTTAGATCAGATGGCAAATTGGATTTGGTGCTAGGTCTTTCCCTTTAGGTTTTACCCCAACAATGTTTTCATTAGTTTCGCTCACTCTCGAAATCAAGCATTTTACAGCAGGTTGGAGCAGCCTGTATCTCAGCACAGGAATAAGGTAGGGAAGAATTCAAATACTCATTTTGACTGCCTCCAGAAGTTAGATCAGATGGCCAATGCAATTTGGTGCTAGGTCTTTCCCTTTAGGTTTTACCCCAACAATGTTTTCATTAGTTTCGCTCACTCTCGAAATCAAGCATTTTACAGCAGGTTGGAGCAGCCTGTATCTCAGCACAGGAATAAGGTAGGGAAGAATTCTAAGGATCATTTTGACTGCCTCCAGAAGTTAGATCAGATGGCCAATGGAATTTGGTGCTAGGTCTTTCCCTTTAGGTTTTACCCCAACAATGTTTTCATTAGTTTCGCTCACTCTCGAAATCAAGCATTTTACAGCAGGTTGGAGCAGCCTGTATCTCAGCACAGGAATAAGGTAGGGAAGAATTCTAAGGATCATTTTGACTGCCTCCAGAAGTTAGATCAGATGGCAAATTGGATTTGGTGCTAGGTCTTTCCCTTTAGGTTTTACCCCAACAATGTTTTCATTAGTTTCGCTGACTCTCGAAATCAAGCATTTTAGAGCAGGTTGGAGCAGCCTGTATCTCAGCACAGGAATAAGGTAGGGAAGAATTCTAAGGATCATTTTGACTGCCTCCAGAAGTTAGATCAGATGGCAAATTGGATTTGGTGCTAGGTCTTTCCCTTTAGGTTTTACCCCAACAATGTTTTCATTAGTTTCGCTCACTCTCGAAATCAAGCATTTACAGCAGGTTGGAGCAGCCTGTATCTCAGCACAGGAATAAGGTAGGGAAGAATTCTAAGGATCATTTTGACTGCCTCCAGAAGTTAGATCAGATGGCAAATTGGATTTGGTGCTAGGTCTTTCCCTTTAGGTTTTACCCCAACAATGTTTTCATTAGTTTCGCTCACTCTCGAATCAAGCATTTTAGAGCAGGTTGGAGCAGCCTGTATCTCAGCACAGGAATAAGGTAGGGAAGAATTCTAAGGATCATTTTGACTGCCTCCAGAAGTTAGATCAGATGGCCAATGCAATTTGGTGCTAGGCCTTTCCCTTTAGGCTTTACCCCAACAATGTTTTCATTAGTTTCGCTCACTCTCGAAATCAAGCATTTTACAGCAGGTTGGAGCAGCCTGTATCTCAGCACAGGAATAAGGTAGGGAAGAATTCTAAGGATCATTTTGACTGCCTCCAGAAGTTAGATCAGATGGCAAATTGGATTTGGTGCTAGGTCTTTTCCCTTTAGGTTTTACCCCAACAATGTTTTCATTAGTTTCGCTCACTCTCGAAATCAAGCATTTTACAGCAGGTTGGAGCAGCCTGTATCTCAGCACAGGAATAAGGTAGGGAAGAATTCAAATACTCATTTTGACTGCCTCCAGAAGTTAGATCAGATGGCAAATTGGATTTGGTGCTAGGTCTTTCCCTTTAGGTTTTACCCCAACAATGTTTTCATTAGTTTCGCTCACTCTCGAAATCAAGCATTTTACAGCAGGTTGGAGCAGCCTGTATCTCAGCACAGGCATAAGGTAGGGAAGAATTCAAATACTCATTTGACTGCCTCCAGAAGTTAGATCAGATGGCAAATTGGATTTGGTGCTAGGTCTTTCCCTTTAGGTTTTACCCCAACAATGTTTTCATTAGTTTCGCTCCCTCTCGAAATCAAGCATTTTACAGCAGGTTGGAGCAGCCTGTATCTCAGCACAGGCATAAGGTAGGGAAGAATTCAAATACTCATTTTGACTGCCTCCAGAAGTTAGATCAGATGGCAAATTGGATTTGGTGCTAGGTCTTTCCCTTTAGGTTTTACCCCAACAATGTTTTCATTAGTTTCGCTCCCTCTCGAAATCAAGCATTTTACAGCAGGTTGGAGCAGCCTGTATCTCAGCACAGGAATAAGGTAGGGAAGAATTCAAATACTCATTTTGACTGCCTCCAGAAGTTAGATCAGATGGCCAATGCAATTTGGTGCTAGGCCTTTCCCTTTAGGTTTTACCCCAACAATGTTTTCATTAGTTTCGCTCACTCTTGAAATCAAGCATTTTACAGCAGGTTGGAGCAGCCTGTATCTCAGCACAGGAATAAGGTAGGGAAGAATTCTAAGGATCATTTTGACTGCCTCCAGAAGTTAGATCAGATGGCAAATTGGATTTGGTGCTAGGTCTTTCCCTTTAGGTTTTACCCCAACAATGTTTTCATTAGTTTCGCTCACTCTCGAAATCAAGCATTTTACAGCAGGTTGGAGCAGCCTGTATCTCAGCACAGGAATAAGGTAGGGAAGAATTCAAATACTCATTTTGACTGCCTCCAGAAGTTAGATCAGATGGCCAATGCAATTTGGTGCTAGGTCTTTCCCTTTAGGTTTTACCCCAACAATGTTTTCATTAGTTTCGCTCACTCTCGAAATCAAGCATTTTACAGCAGGTTGGAGCAGCCTGTATCTCAGCACAGGAATAAGGTAGGGAAGAATTCAAATACTCATTTTGACTGCCTCCAGGAGTTAGATCAGATGGCCAATGCAATTTGGTGCTAGGCCTTTCCCTTTAGGTTTTACCCCAACAATGTTTTCATTAGTTTCGCTCACTCTCGAAATCAAGCATTTTACAGCAGGTTGGAGCAGCCTGTATCTCAGCACAGGAATAAGGTAGGGAAGAATTCAAATACTCATTTTGACTGCCTCCAGAAGTTAGATCAGATGGCAAATTGGATTTGGTGCTAGGTCTTTCCCTTTAGGTTTTACCCCAACAATGTTTTCATTAGTTTCGCTCACTCTCGAAATCAAGCATTTTACAGCAGGTTGGAGCAGCCTGTATCTCAGCACAGGAATAAGGTAGGGAAGAATTCAAATACTCATTTTGACTGCCTCCAGGAGTTAGATCAGATGGCCAATGCAATTTGGTGCTAGCCTTTCCCTTTAGGTTTTACCCCAACAATGTTTTCATTAGTTTCGCTCACTCTCGAAATCAAGCATTTTACAGCAGGTTGGAGCAGCCTGTATCTCAGCACAGGAATAAGGTAGGGAAGAATTCAAATACTCATTTTGACTGCCTCCAGAAGTTAGATCAGATGGCCAATGCAATTTGGTGCTAGGTCTTTCCCTTTAGGTTTTACCCCAACAATGTTTTCATTAGTTTCGCTCACTCTCGAAATCAAGCATTTTACAGCAGGTTGGAGCAGCCTGTATCTCAGCACAGGAATAAGGTAGGGAAGAATTCTAAGGATCATTTTGACTGCCTCCAGAAGTTAGATCAGATGGCAAATTGGATTTGGTGCTAGGTCTTTCCCTTTAGGTTTTACCCCAACAATGTTTTCATTAGTTTCGCTCACTCTCGAAATCAAGCATTTTACAGCAGGTTGGAGCAGCCTGTATCTCAGCACAGGAATAAGGTAGGGAAGAATTCTAAGGATCATTTTGACTGCCTCCAGAAGTTAGATCAGATGGCAAATTGGATTTGGTGCTAGGTCTTTCCCTTTAGGTTTTACCCCAACAATGTTTTCATTAGTTTCGCTCACTCTCGAAATCAAGCATTTTACAGCAGGTTGGAGCAGCCTGTATCTCAGCACAGGAATAAGGTAGGGAAGAATTCTAAGGATCATTTTGACTGCCTCCAGAAGTTAGATCAGATGGCAAATTGGATTTGGTGCTAGGTCTTTCCCTTTAGGTTTTACCCCAACAATGTTTTCATTAGTTTCGCTCACTCTCGAATCAAGCATTTTAGAGCAGGTTGGAGCAGCCTGTATCTCAGCACAGGAATAAGGTAGGGAAGAATTCTAAGGATCATTTTGACTGCCTCCAGAAGTTAGATCAGATGGCCAATGAAATTTGGTGCTAGGCCTTTCCCTTTAGGCTTTACCCCAACAATGTTTTCATTAGTTTCGCTCACTCTCGAAATCAAGCATTTTACAGCAGGTTGGAGCAGCCTGTATCTCAGCACAGGAATAAGGTAGGGAAGAATTCAAATTACTCATTTTGACTGCCTCCAGAAGTTAGATCAGATGGCCAATGCAATTTGGTTCTAGGCCTTTCCCTTTAGGTTTTACCCCAACAATGTTTTCATTAGTTTCGCTCACTCTCGAAATCAAGCATTTTATAGCAGGTTGGAGCAGCCTGTATCTCAGCAGAGGAATAAGGTAGGGAAGAATTCAAATACTCATTTTGACTGCCTCCAGAAGTTAGATCAGATGGCCAATGCAATTTGGTGCTAGGTCTTTCCCTTTAGGTTTTACCCCAACAATGTTTTCATTAGTTTCGCTCACTCTCGAAATCAAGCATTTTACAGCAGGTTGGAGCAGCCTGTATCTCAGCACAGGAATAAGGTAGGGAAGAATTCTAAGGATCATTTTGACTGCCTCCAGAAGTTAGATCAGATGGCAAATTGGATTTGGTGCTAGGTCTTTCCCTTTAGGTTTTACCCCAACAATGTTTTCATTAGTTTCGCTCACTCTCGAAATCAAGCATTTTACAGCAGGTTGGAGCAGCTGTATCTCAGCACAGGAATAAGGTAGGGAAGAATTCTAAGGATCATTTTGACTGCCTCCAGAAGTTAGATCAGATGGCAAATTGGATTTGGTGCTAGGTCTTTCCCTTTAGGTTTTACCCCAACAATGTTTTCATTAGTTTCGCTCACTCTTGAAATCAAGCATTTTACAGCAGGTTGGAGCAGCCTGTATCTCAGCACAGGAATAAGGTAGGGAAGAATTCTAAGGATCATTTTGACTGCCTCCAGAAGTTAGATCAGATGGCAAATTGGATTTGGTGCTAGGTCTTTCCCTTTAGGTTTTACCCCAACAATGTTTTCATTAGTTTCGCTCACTCTCGAAATCAAGCATTTTACAGCAGGTTGGAGCAGCCTGTATCTCAGCACAGGAATAAGGTAGGGAAGAATTCTAAGGATCATTTTTGACTGCCTCCAGAAGTTAGATCAGATGGCCAATGCAATTTGGTGCTAGGCCTTTCCCTTTAGGTTTTACCCCAACAATGTTTTCATTAGTTTCGCTCACTCTCGAAATCAAGCATTTTACAGCAGGTTGGAGCAGCCTGTATCTCAGCACAGGCATAAGGTAGGGAAGAATTCTAAGGATCATTTTGACTGCCTCCAGAAGTTAGATCAGATG